>NC_133864.1:18071342-18130229 GCF_044706935.1 Curcuma longa
CTGACAGAACTCCATGTTAGGAAGTATACTGAAAAGACTAGCTCTTTTGTATATAAACATTTATGAAATAAAGTATCATGTTTTGGTCAAATGATTGCAATAGTGTATTTTGCAATAAAGTCCTCTTAATTTACATTGTAGATAACTTGGTGTCTGTGAGACACAGAAGACCATGATTATCGGTCCCTTGTGAATTATAAAACTAAGGCTCACAACCAAGATGACTTTGGACAAACCATCGGGAACGGTTGTAGTGTAATTCGGTGACTGTCTGTCTTGACTGTAGAATTACACTAGTGCACTTTGTGTGTATTGAGTAGGACCATTGAGGTTGTTCGATTTACCACTACAACAAAAATGACTTTCCGCAGTGCGTCATCCGCAGCGCACATTATAGGCGCGCCGTTAATAGTTGCTTTGACGGCGCGCCCAATAAAATGCGCTGCAGATAATATCATATTTTTATCAACCGCAGCGCGCAACAATAATACGCTGTTAAAAATACTTTTAACAGCGCACATTGTGCGCCGTTAAAAATAATTTTGACAGCGCATATTGTGCGCCGTTAAAAGTATTTTTAACAGCGTACAATATGCGCTGTTAAAAATTTATATTGACAGCGTACAATGTCCGCTGTTAAAAATTTATAAATTATAATAGTAATTATAGTAATTTTAATTTCTTTTAAAAAAACTCCTAAATTCCTCCCTCGCTGCCCTAATCGCGCGATTTAGCAAAATCCCGCGTGCTCATACTCCTCCCTCGCGCGATATTAGCCAAACCGAAGCTCATGGCGGCGCTGATGGAGATGGATCGCCGAATCCCGGGCTCGATCTGGTAATGAACGAACACGAGGTAGAAGAAGGGGAGGAAAAACGCCGCTGCGGCGGGGACAACAACGCCAAGCTTCGGCGGAGCCAAGGGCGGGTCTTCTGCCTCCCTCTGCTTTGCTCTGCGCCGGTCGCCTCTCCCTCTCGTCGCCCTCGTCGCCGCCGTCGCCGCCCCATCGCCGTCGATCTCAGCTCGCAGTTCTGCGAGAGAGCTGACGACGCCGTCGCCTCTCCTCGTCGCGAGAGAGCTTGCGGGTTTCTGTTTTGTCAGGATTCCTTTTTGTTTAAGTTCCTTGCGGGTTTCTGTTTTCTCGATTTTCTTTTGGTTTGTTTTTCTCATCCGGTTGTCTGCCTTCTCCTCTATCGAAAGTCTGTTTTGTTGCGATTTCGCGCTGAATGTGTGCTTCTTTGATGAAAAAGAAGGAAAATTTTCGTAGCCACTGTCGCATCTCGTCGCCGCCGTCGCCGTCCCCATCTCGTCCGCGCATCAACTACAAGCGCCGAGCTTTGAGGTTGAGCAGAGCACCATTAAATTTTTTATTTCTAACTTAAGTTAGCATGACTAGCTGTCTTGGAAAGAATTTCAGTTTGAGTCGCTGCAATGAGTTGAAACCTAGTAGGGAGATAAAATTTCATTTTTTCCTTCTTGCCCCAACTATTTAGTAATCTTGGTCTTATCAACTTATGACCTACGTTTACATGGTAACTCTTTAGAAAGATATGTTCATTTGATTTTTTTGAGAAGCATCATAAAAACAAAGTATGTGATTGTCTGGTGGAGATGTGAACAAAAGTATGACTGGAAATTGTTTTTTTTCTCTTGCGTTAAACAAAGCTTCTCATCCTTTGTATGTTTAGTTTGTTAAAACTTCTATATCACTTCTTATTGTCTGCTTTCTGAGCATTAAAGTTTCAAGATTTATGATATTTATGTGTCTTATTTCTTCTCTTTCAGTTTCTAGTTTTGGACGAGGCAGACCGAGTATTGGATGTTGGCTTTGAGGAGGAACTTCGGGTTATATTTAAATTTCTGCCTAAGAGTCGGTGAACACTTTTGTTTTCTGCAACTATGACCAGTAATTTACAGGCCTTGCTTCAAATATCTGGAAATAGGTCATACTTTTACGAGGGATATGAAAGATTTAAAACAGTTGATTCTTTAGAACAACAGTTTGTTATCACTCCCAAGAATCTTAAGGATGTGTACCTGTTTCACATTTTGTCGAGAATGGAGGAGAGAAATATCCGATCAGTCATGGTATTTGTTTCCACTTGCAGGTATGTTTGTAGTTGGACGTTTTGATCAGAATAGTCTTTCATTTGGTATATTGTAATTGTTCATCTAATCTTGAAAACTGGAGATACATCTTATGTTGGTTTTGTTATGATGTGAAATCAATTCAAGTGAAACATGAATGTGTTAATATTCACTAAGATATGGAAGCTAATTTAACATTATTTAATTGATTATATATTCTAAAATGTCTTATACTAACTTTCATGGTAATCTATAATTTGCTTTTCTAAAGTAGTTTTCGCTTCCGTGCCAGCATTTGGAGAATATCTTTAGGAAGGTGGGGCTTTGATAAAGTATTCTTTTGAGTATACACTTCCCAACACCCCACTTGCACTCAAAGATGCTTTAAAAGTGCTCTCAAACACACCTAAGTAATGCATATGCAATGCACCTAGTGATTTCAAAAACATTTTGTTCTTCTATTTTGCTTCATTCATTTTCTGTTGTCTATTTAAAGCACTACAATCATTGGGAAATAGGAATATATCTTAATATGGTTATTTTGGTAACAAACAATGTGATAAAATCTGATGCTATATTATTTAAGACAATACTTCACTTACCCATAATGCTTTTCAATATCTTCACTATTTCATTCCTTAGCAACAGTTTGTATTCATCAAAGATAATCTTCTAGTTTCGATGTTATTACCAGCATTGCTGCCTCTGGCTTTTTACTGGTTATCATGAAAGTGTTTCCCTGAAAATGGAGCAATGACTATCTGTCAGGCCTATACAAGCACTAGAATTTGTTCATCTGGTAGACATAGTACATCTGAGCATCAAAGAAAATTTCTTATACCATTTAAGAACTTGACATTGCTTATTATATAATTTTACTCACGCATCAATTGGAAATTTTTTGCGAACATAATTTATTATATCCATACCTTTATGGGTTAAAGCCTTTTATGTGTTTTAGAAGATACATAGTAGGACTGAGCACTAGAGTCCATTCATCTGGTAGACATACTCGGACTGTGCATCAAATAGACTTTCATATACTATCTATCAACATGAAATTGTTTATTTATGGATTCTCTTTCCCATCAGTTGGCATTTTTTTTGCAAACAATAACCTATCGTATCTCTCCTGTTTGGCTTGAAGCACTTTATGTATTTTGGAAGAGACATCTAATGCGAGAATCCTTCTTTTTTAAGCTAGGGACACTATTAACTCTTGGTTATGTGCATGCAGAAGTTGTCACCTTCTGAGTGTGCTCCTGGAAGAATTGGACCAGTCCGCAGTGGCTCTGCACTCTCACAAGGCCCAAAAACTGAGACTTTCTGCATTAAGTCAGTTTAAATCTGGTCAAGTTCCTATTTTGCTTGCCACTGATGTAGCAAGCCGTGGTTTGGATATTCCAACAGTTGATCTCATAATCAACTATGACATTCCCAAGTAGATGAACAAACTTTAGATTTTCTTGGATCCTCTAACTGTTTGATGTCATTCCTACTTATTGGTATTTTCAATTCTGAAGGTATGCAAGGGACTATGTTCATCGTGTTGGACGAACTGCAAGAGCAGGCAAAGGAGGACTTTCTATAAGCTTTGTCACCGAGGTCTGGCATCATGATCATGAAATCATCATCACCTGTATTATGAATTGCTGATTATTAACCACAAAACATTTAACTAATGATTTACTATTGCAACTATGATTTTTATTTCTACCACATAGAATTCACTGTTGAGTACAAGCTTAATGGACAAGAACAAGGACACGAGTTCTCTCAATCAAGCACTGTCGAGGAAGGTGGATTTATGGATTTCGACAAGTTAATTGCTTCTCCAGATATGATGCCCAAGTGATATATTATGCAAATGACTCTTGTTACTACTGGTAAAAGATGTGGACTAATACTTTTGTATACAACACTATTTTGATGTACCCTAAAGAAAAGGGATAAGATTGAGGAACAAATTATTTTCATGGGTGAAAAAAATGTGAATGTTATATATAATTGTTGGATTATAAATGTGTAATTTTATATGGTATTTGTGTGTGGTATTTATGTTATTAATTATTTGATTTTGAGTTTATAATTGTGATTTGAATGGTTTAATTATTTTATTTTATCCATAGCGCACATTGCGCGCTGCGATTGATCACATTCGCAGCGTACATTGCGCGCTGCGATTGATCACATTCGCAGCGTACATTGCGTGCTGTGGAAGCTCACATCCGCGGCGCGCATTGCGCGCTGCGGAAGCTCACATCCGCAGCGCGCATTGTGCGCTGCGGATGCGATCATCCGCGGTGTACATTGCGCGCTGCGGATGCCTAATGACTTTTAACAGCTTGCAACTGTGCAGCGTGCGATGTGCGCTGCGGATAGCATATTTGTGCGCTGCGGAAAGTCATTTTTGTTGTCTAATGCAGGAAAATAAATCTAAGTTATGCAGGAAATCAAGCAAGTTGTTTTGGTTCCCCCGGGATCGTGCCCCTTGATTGGTCGAACCAAGTCCTTGGGAACCAAGAATTGGTTCGGTCTGACTGGGTTAACCAGTCGGGACTTCGGAACCCACGCTTGGACTCGTGTTCGGTTTCTACGTGTGAGTGCTATGAATGATCTTTGTTTAGCCGCGTATCCGATGCCCGATCGGTTGTATCCAGCCTTCTGCGATCCAAGCATCATGTCCAGATACTTGGACCCGGAGGTGAATTTTTCAAGCGATCGTCTGAGTTCACCGACTTGCGCTTTCAGTTGAACATTTTCTTCCTCGATTTTAGCTCGAGTCGAATCCTCAACCGAATCGGTCGTAGTCGGTGACTCAGGGGTGACTTTCTCTTTGAGGAGTGCTATCTCCTCTCGGAGCGATTCACCCACGGCCTCGGACTTGGCTAATTTTTTACTTAAACTAATTATTATCGAAAATAATCTATGACGACTTACAGTGGGTTTCGAACCTTCGGAAACGGATACGGATCCGTGGCTTTCGTCGTCCGAGTCGTAGTCGCTTTCGTCTGGATCGTTTTGAGCCGGAAGCGCGAGGAAGCTCTTCGTTGGTTCTTCGTCCGACTCCTCGGATGATGACTCGTCCCACGTCGCCTTGAGGACTTTCCGTTTTTTCTTTTGGTCCTTCCGCGGGCAGTCGGCAATGAAATGCCCCTTTCGTCCGCAGCCGTAGCACTTCGAATCTTCTTTTCCGGTCATTGGCTGCTTCGATGCGTTTACAACCTTCTTGACCTCCGATCGGCGAACTCCCCGTTTATTCCGGAACATCTTGCGAACTAGATTTACTAGTTCGGTTGTGACGTCCTCGTTCCCGTCGGTGTCCGATGATTCTGATTCTTCCGATGCTTTTCGTCTCCTTGGCTCGGAACCTGCAATTAGAGCGATACCTTTCTCCTGCACTTCCGTATTAGACTGTTCGTGTAATTCAAATTCAGAAAATAATTCATCTAACTTAATTTTATTAAGGTCCCTGGAAACTTTATAGGCATCTACCATTGATGCCCATAAGGTATTCCGGGGAAATGCCTTAAGTGCGTACCTTATGATGTCGCGATTGTCGACTCGTTCTCCTATTGAGTGCAGGCCGTTGAGGATGTCTTTGATTCTTGCATGTAGACCGCTTGCCGACTCTCCTTCTAGCATTTTTATGTTATATAATTTATTTATCAATAAATCACGCTTGCTTACCTTGGTGTCGGAGGTGCCTTCGTGAAGTTCGATTAGCTTGTTCCACAGCTCTTTGGCACTGCTGATCGGCCCGACTCGGTTTAGTTCCTCTTTGGTTAGTCCGCATTGGAGCGTCTGGGTGGCTTTTGCGTCTGCCTCAATTTTCTTCATGGTGGCGGTATCCCAGAGCTCGCAGGAGAGTGGTTTTCCATCATTGCCAGTTGGGATTGTGAATCCCGTCTGGATGATGATCCACATCTCTACTTGTGTTTTCAGGTGACATTCCATTCTGGTTTTCCAGTATGGAAAGTCGTCACCGGAAAACAGCGGTGGTCGTGCGGTGCTCGAGCCTTCTTGTTGGGCCATTGATATATGCACACAAGAAAACAAAAGAAAGAGAATTCCAAGACTTGGTCTTGGATTAGTAGTGCGGGAGAAGAATAAAAAATAAGCGAAAAGAAAATACGAAAAAACGTCTTGAATCAGTGGTTGCACTGTTTTCAAGAACCCCCGCTCTGATACCAATTGTAGGATCGAAAACACGCTAGAGGGGGGGGGGTGAATAGCGTGTTTGCACGCTTTTCGATTTTTCGTAGAAACTTGAGTGCGAAAGCGGAAGCAAATAAAACACCGAGTACAGAAAGGAAGTGCAGTAAAGTAAAGGACACAGTTTGTTTTTACTTGGTTCACAGCGCAACGCTGCTACTCCAAGGCCCACGGTCCTTGACCGTTTACGTTGGGCAATTCACTAACTCACTTGCCCCTGTCCGGCAGCAAGTGTATCGAAAATTCGAGTACAAAACCGATTACAATATTAATATGAATTGAAGTACAAATGTTACCAAACGTTCGCTCCCCGGAAGTTGAATTCGGCGTTTCGGTGTCAAGAACAGTTGCTTGAGGCAGGCACAGCACCGACGTCGAAGTTGGAAGGCTCGGGAGTCGCGGGAACGGAGTTTGGAAGCGTTGGAATTGAATTGCTCGGCTGCTGCTCGCGGAGGGCTTATATAGCCGGCCTGGGTCGACTCAGATCGCAATCTGGGTCGACTCCAGCTGATGTGGCAGATAAAACTTTATCAGCTTCGTCGCTTATCCCTCCTGAGTCGACTCTGATCCCGTTCTGGGTCGACTCCAGTCGCGGTGGCGGCAGCGGCGATAACTTTTTGACCTGAGTCGACTCAGAAGCTCTCCTGGGTCGACTCCAGGCTGATCTGGCGGAGACCTTGACGCGCTGACTTCCGGAATCGTGCTGATTCGGCTGGAGTCGACTCCAGAGCTCATCTGGGTCGACTCCAGACCCGAAAAATAGGTTTTTCGTCCGGAGTTAGCTTTCGTCGGGCTTTTCCTTCCTGCACAACAAGTTAGCTCAAATATAACACGTAAAGGAGTAAGTCGGTTCACCGAACCAACTTCGAGTCTTAACTTCGGATCTCCGGTGAGACCCTGGGTTAGACCGGCGCCTACTGTTCCTCGTAGGAACGCGTCCTCACCCACTCCCCTCGGGAGAATTTACCTGATGCCAACCAAGTCCTCCTGACCCGTTGGACTTTTGCTCGGCTCTGTCGTTGCCCCCCAGGACTTGAACGCAACTGATCCTCCTGATCAGTCCATTCTTCTACTGCAACTTGGTCCTCCTGACCAAGTCCAGTCCTTCTGCAACTTGGTCCTCCTGACCAAGTCCAGTCTTCTGCCTGGTGCACTTTGACTCTGCCAAGTCTTCATGCCTAGCCACACTAGGACTTAACCTGTTTTCTGCACACTCAATTCAGCCTGGTTAGCCAAACCACATACTTAACTTGATCCTAGTTCCATAATCAAAACTCAGGTTTGATCTGCTAGTGCTTCCTGCACTAACAATTGCTATATGTCGCTCATTGCTTATGTATGTAAAATATTATTTTAGATACATTGCCAACGTTACGAGGACCAATTAGGTCACACATAAAGAACATGTTGATTTGGAGATGAGTTTATTGTAGTGTGACTAAAATATGATGCACCCTAAGATTATAGTGTTAAATCTAATGCGAAATTAGACTAGATTCAAATGAATCCAACTATTGAATTATTGGATTGAGCATAATCTGAATTAGACTCATTAAACTAGACTCAACCACTAAAGAGGATTAATGCCCATTAATAGAGATTAATGGAGCATTAATAAAGGAAAGCAAAATGGCAAAAACCTTTTATATTCATTGGATGACCTTTTGTATTCATTAGATGAGTACAAAAAGTCATTTTATGCATTTCGGTGGATGATCATTCTTCTAGCCTCCTTTTCTTCTCGGCTTGGCCGAACCATCCAAGTTGTTAGCACAATAAAGGGGTTCTTCTTTGAAAGCTTAGTTCGTGCAACGAATGAAGGACGTGTTGGTGTGGATACTGAAGAGGCGCGATCATTCTAATTGTGCTGAGATTTGCCGAATCAAAGTTGTTGTGGGGATTGTTACGTTCACGTAACAAAGATGACAACTAGATAACAAACATGTATACTGTATTCGCATAGATCTCTGGAGGAATCCATTTTTCTGCTGTGTTTATTTTAGATTTTTCGCATCAAATCTCTACACGAACACCATATTTAATTCTCGAACACCAAATTTGATCCCCGAGCACTAACCAATGTTTAAGCACCCGACTTGATGTCCGAGTACCATATTTGATTCTCGAACACCAGATTTGATCCCCAAGCATCAACTAATGTTCAAGCACCTAACCTGATGTTCGAGCACCTATTTGATTCTCGAACACCAAATTTGATCCCTGAATACCAATTAGAGCTGTTAAATGAGCCAACACATGGCGGGGCGAGTCAACTCACTAGAAATCCGTCATATGACAAGGCGGGGTAGATTGACCCACCAATTTGGCGGGTTGGGAAATCTTCAACCCAACCCAACCTAAGACGAGTTGCGGGTTAGGCGGGTCAACCCACCGGCCTCAAAAAAATAAAAAAGTATAGAAAATATTAAAATTTTTAAATTTGGATTACAATTTAAACTGGTCAAATTAAAAATTTTAAGTTTGGATTGCAATTTTAAATGAATCAAGCCCAATTCCGCCACGGGCCGACCCACATGGGTCGCGGGCCTAGGCGGGTCGGCCCACCCGAATCCACCTTAAAATAAATTGATAAAATTTCAGCCTAACTCGCCTAAATTGTTTAGCGGGGCGGGCCAACTTGACAGGCCCAGCCAAATTGACGGCTCTAGTACCAACCAATGTTCAAGCACCCGACTTGATGTCTGAGTATCCTGTTTGATTCCCGAACACTAGATTTGATCCCCAAGCACCAACCAATGTCCAAGCACCAGATTTGATGTCCGAGCACCATATGTCACGCCCCGGGAGATAGCTGACCGAAAATTTCGACAGCATCTCCCCTGTAACAATTGCAATTCCCTGTATACATATATATAACAAGAAGGCCAACAAGGCCACAAATAAGCCTACACGGCTACTATCCATAAACATAATAAAACTAAATCACAAGTACTAAAACTGAAATAATAACCACAACTATTATTCTATAGCATGCATACCACAAACCGAAACATATATATAAAATCCATAAGACAGATCAAGTTCTGAAACATATCTATCGATAACATAATAAAACCAAAACCAAAGAGACGACATCATCTCGATAGGGGACTAGCAGCGCAGCTCCAGACTGACATCAACCTGAAAAGAATGTAATCAACGGGATGAGTTCAAAGAACCCAGCGGATATCCAATAGACATGTATAGTAAACTATCCCTAGCAGTAATAGTCATAACAGTACAGTCTCCTGAAAGGATAGTAAGAAATGCAAAACTGGAAGAATGAGAGAGCTGTACATACCAGAATCTCCTACCAAAATGCATCAGGTATCCTGTATGTGCATGTCAAACAAATGCAACAACCAAAATGCAGCAAGCATAAATGCAATCCATGCAGTATGCACATGATGCAATGACATGGTCACCCCTGACGCCAGTCAGCCACCGTCACCACGATGGTGAGGTCGAGTGGGTAGGGCTGTGACAACTGTGCACTCTGCCATCACTGCTCCTGAGTGACCGAGTGGACAGGATGCTGTCGGAGTACACCTATCCTCCTGCCCCAAGTAATATGGGGAGCAAAGCTCTCATCTCCTCGTGTCACGATGCGAAGGAGGGATCCCTGTATGCTACCACGCTGCGGAACCACTACCCCTGAGCGGCCGAGCGGAGCATGACAGAGCAACTGCACACACCCTCCTGATGTACCACTAACCCATGAGTGGCAGTGTGTGCAGATCATGTAACTGGCGACGGACTCAACTACAAAGGAGTCGACGACCGCCAGCATGCAATCATGCAAGGATGGTGCATGACGCTAATGCATACAAGGTATATCTAGTGGATAGACAATGCCCAATAAAGAACGGTATATCACTACTTTGATGAACCTATATACGCATGGCAAGTATCAATATGCTAAGGAACTAAACAGGTATCAGGTAAGAATGATATACAACATATATGAGTAAGTAGTGATATACCAAGGCATATATAAAAGCATAAACAGAATTACTACTAGCTATAGCAAAACTATACATGTCAAATAACTTATCTAAAAAGATAAGATAAGGTACCCGCCTTTAGAAACTGGTTCGTATCCGAAAAGAACCTCCGTCTAAAAATCCGGTTCAAAGTCCTGTAATTAGAATAAATAACATTTCTAATTACATGGTGATATATAAATTTTCCTATCAATAAAATCCTAGCCGATTAACCTAACCCAGGGTTAACTAATCCAATTAGATCCGCTATCTAATGGTTATTTCTGGATCCAAACCAACAATAAGTTAATAGATCCAATCAAAACAAACAGTAACCAAAAATCTAATTGATTCCATAACCTCACAAATCCACCGCCACCAAAATCCTCAACAATCGATACCTAAGCCCATTCCACAGATTCCACCCATTTTAACATCACCGGCAATTTCTTACAAATCCAACCAGCGATCGAATCCAAATAGGAAACCCAAAACTTTACCTCGGTTTGCAGCCCTAAGACTTGCCCACCACGAAGGAAAGCGATGGCTCGCTGGGCTGTGAACGGCGACGCGACAGCTGAGGGTTTCGGCTAGGGCACGGAGGAGAGGCGGCGGCAAGCGGTGGCGTCGGTTGTGCAGAGGGGGCGCGACGGCGGCAGAGGTTTTGCCGTGGGCGTCACTCAGGGAGAAAACCTCGCGCCGGGTCGAAGCGATTGCGTGGGAGGAGAAAAATCGCAGTTGGCTTTCCTTGGCTACCAGCAGCGAAACGAAGGAGAGATGAGGCTGCGACAGGGAAGACGAAGAAGAAAAGGAAGAGGAGCGGCGGCACTGTAGAAGCTGGCGATGCTATTGGGGGTACATGGAGGAGGAGATAGTACTTGATACAGATGGTCAAGATGAAGTGACTTTCTTACGGGCCTAAGTCGTGAGTCTTCTTATGGTCAAAGTCCAGGCTGAAGTGTCAACGCAAGTCAAACATGACCTTGACTCCGTCTCGATCAGATCCGACTCGGCTGACTCTGTCTCGACTTACTCCGTGTCAGCTAGATCCGTCTCGACCACCTCTCATCTCGGTCGATTCCATCTCGATCACCTCCTGTCTCGGCCAGATCCGTCTCAGCCACCTCTCGTCTCGGTCAGCTCCGTCTCGACCACCTTAGTCTCGGTGTAACGCCCCCCTCTTTCTTATACTAATAGGGGATGTTACGTATTTAAACTTTCCTTAACTTTTACTCATTAAATAAAATAACTCAAATAAACTTTTCTTTTTCTGTTTAGAATGCGGAAGCAAAAGAAATAAATATAAATTCTTGGACATAAAATAAACATTTATATAATTCTTGATCTTATTCCGCGGTTCCGCCGACACCACACATCAAACACTTCTCCAGCTGCCTCCTCTTTCCTATAACTTTTCCTTTCATTTATCTGCAATATGAGGAATGCAAACTATAAGCAACGCTTAGTAAGTACATCATCTAACTCACAAAAACCATAGAAAACTTCGTAATAACTGATTTATGCAACATGAATGTTCATATCTAAACATGTGAGGGGATTTTCAAAACATACTATTTCATAATAATTAAACATATTAAACATCCATCATTTGGGCCCTGACAAAGTACCAATGCGCGCATCCCTAACCGGTCCGGGGTAGCTAGCCACCGAAGCCGATTAGAGCGTACTAGGCACCTCGCGGCCTAGGGGCAACTTATGGAGCCCATCCCTTGGACACCTCACGGTCCGGTACTTGTCAACATCAAAATAAAGTACTTTCTTTCATATTACAATATCTTACTTCTTATATCATGCAATTCTACTATTTACATATGCTTTAACAAAATCATGCATATGCTTTAACAAAATCATGTTTATGGAAAAATACGGAAAACAACGGAACTACTCATACTGCAGGTGAGAGATGTACTTACCTTGTCTGCTCACTAGATTTTTAATGCTAAGGTTTGTGGAATCGAAGATCTTCTCCGATGTGCTCTAGCACCTTCTTCGCGCGACCTAGCAAAATCATAACTATAGCTTAATCGAAATCATTAACCTAATCTAATTACTCCATTGGGTCAAGAGTTAATCTTACCCCATATCAACTTACTAATTCCAATTAATCTATTTAATTTGGTTGCTCCATAAATCCTTCACCACTAACCTAGCTTAACCAATTCACCAAGATTAATGGAACATTAATTGGTTAACTGGTTAATTAATCAAACTAATTAACTACTTAATTAGATTAGCAAGTAACTAATTAAAATGATTAACCACATCATTAATTAGGTTTATCATCCAATTCACTAGATTACTTTTCTGAATCATCAACATTCATTACTTGATTAAACTATAATCATTAATCGAATACTAATCTAATTAACCTAACCGATTAAACAGATAACTAATACAATTAACCAGATTAAATATCATTTATCTAATTAATCTAACCTTAATTAATTAATGATGGGTCTTAATTAATCAGAAAGCTCTATTCCTAAAATCGTTACCGACTTCTTCTTCTGTTGCTACCTTCGGTGATTGGGCGAACAAGCCGGCAGTGACGCGAGCGCAGAGGCGGCGATCGTGCGTTTCCGGCTGGATTGCGACGAGCTGGCTGCTGCGGCTTCGTCTTCTCCACGCGAACAGGGCAGATGCGGCGGCTGCGGCTGCTCTGCTTCTCCACGCGGCGGCCTGCGAAGGGCGTCCTCACGCGGCGGAGGTGGCTTTGAAGGAGAGGCGGTGGCTTCCGGCGTCCCGCAGCAGTGGCCTGCTGGTGAGGAAGGCGGTGCGAGGAAAAAGGGGGAGGCGGCGCGTCGCGGCGGACGCGAGCAGAGGAAGAGGAGGAGGCGGCGGTTGGCTAGGGATTTGGGTTTGCGGCCTCCTCTTATAGCCTTCTCCTCGGTCCGTTCCGAGGTTTCCGCCGGCGGAAGCGGGCGGCGGCGGACGCGGCTCGGTGGGGCGCGGGTCGCGCGGAGAGGAAGCGGCGGGCGAAAATAAAAAGGAGTGTACAGTACTCCTAAATTCGGGATTAAGAATTCCCGTTTAAACTGGGTCAAATTTCTCAAATCGAACCGGATTAAATTTTGGTTATATTATATATATTATATTATTTATATTATTATTTATATTTTATTTCTATATCTATAGATTATTTATCTAATTAATATAGAAATATAATAACTAATTTTTTAGTATATGATCATGATAATTTTAATTAATTATTCAACAAATTCAATTGGTTGATACGCGTTGATTTTTTGTTTCGATGAATCGACGAAACAATAGCAAGTCCAATAGCAGCTTCTGCAGCTGCAACGGCTATAATAAATATTGAGAAAATGTTCCCTTTTAATTGTCGACTATCAAATATATCAGAAAATGTTACGAGATTAATATTAACCGAATTTAGTATAAGCTCAAGACACATAAGTGCTCTAACCATGTTTCGACTTGTGATCAATCCATAGAGACCAATAGCAAATAAATAGACACTCAAAAAAAGTACATGCTCGAACATCATTGACTAACTCCTTATCAATCTCAATTCATTTTAATATCAACAATTCAAGGGATTCAATTAACTAGAAGTTATAATTACAAAACAAAAGAAAGTAAACAAATTTAACTAAAATTATTAAACCTTTTGATTTTATTATATTATATATTTAATTTCATATTTATATTTAATTTCATATTTAAAATTTTTATAACTCTAATTTTTTTTATTCTAACTATATTTATTATTGGCGAGCCATAGTAATTACACCTATCAAGGAAACTAAAAGAATTATTGAAATTAGTTCAAAGGGAAGATAAAAATCTGTCGATAAATGAATCCCAATTTGTTGAACAGTACTTATTAGGTCCTGTTCTATAATCTGGTTTGATCTTGTAGTCCAAATAATTCCATACCATGATGTATCTGATATAATAGTAATCAGTGAAAAAAAAATACTTATACAAACCAGTGAAGTGACTCCATCTCCAACGGTACAAAAATATGAATCATTAGAATATTCGGAACCATTCATGAACATTACCGCAAAGATAATTAAAACATTTATGGCTCCCACATAAATAAGAAGCTGTGCAGCAGCCACAAAAAAGGAGTTTGATGAAATATAGAATAAAGATATACAAACAAGAACCAACCCCAACGAAAAAGCAGAATAAATAGGATTGGTAAGTAATACAACTCCCATACCCCCTAATAGAAGAACTGACCCCAGAAATGCTACAAGAATATCATGTGTTGGTCCTGGTAAATCCATTATGTATAAAATGTCCACAAAAAAAAATAAGTCAAATCATTGAATTAAATCTTAATATGGATATAACTATATAAATTTACACTTGATGAAACAGGTCTTAGGGATTTCAAATGAATTGTCAGCATCATTACAAAAGAAAGATTAGGATATTGTAAATGAGATGGATTTGGTTCAAGTATGCAAACAACGACTTCAAAATATGAGAGATAATGATTGGGATTCATTTTTAGAGAAAGTTCACCATTTTTGTCAAAATCATTACATTGATTGTCTCAAAATGGATGATATGTTCACACGTTGGGCACCACATGGTCGTCCCCATCGTAATCCACCAGAAGTGACAAATTTACATCATTATCGAGTTGATTTATTCTATCGTGTTATTGATATGCAACTTCAAGAGTTAAATGATCGTTTCTCAGTGGCAAGTACAGAGTTACTTCTTTGTATAGCTTGTTTGTGTCCACAAAATTCTTTTTTGACTTTTGACAAGCAAAAATTGTTGAAACTGGCTGAGTTTTATCCACAAGATTTCTCAAGATTTGATCTCCTTATACTTGATGATCAACTTGAAACTTATATATGTGATATGCGTTCTAACAAAGCATTTCAAGGATTGAAAGGCCTTGGTGATCTTTCAGAGAAGTTAGTTATGTCAAAGAAAAGTATGGTGTATCCATTGGTTTTTAAGCTTTTGACATTGACATTAATTTTACCTGTTGCGACTGCGACGGTAGAGAGAGTATTTTCTGCCATGCGAATTGTGAAAGACAAGTTGCGCAATCGGATGAGTGATGATTGGATGAATGATAGTCTTATTGTCTATGTGGAGAAAGAAATATTTCTAACGGTTGATAATTATGCTATTATACAAAGGTTTCAAAATATGAAGACCTGAAAAGAACAATTATAAGGTAATTATTTTATAATGTTTTGCATTTATTTTTTTGAGTTTTGATTTCATTCAACATATCTTATTTTTTTAATCTTCTATTCTTGGGAATATTTTGTTTTCCATTTTGATGACAAATACTAATTTGATTTTGATTCATTTGCAGTTGGGTTTCATAGCTAAGCATCTTTTTATGATGATGGTGGAATAGATAACTTTTTTTATATTAGGGAGGCTTATTCGGTTGGACAAACTTAGCAGGTTAGTTTTTATTTTGTCATTTGGAGTTTAATTTTTATGTCAGTTTTTGTGCATCATTTCTTATTGTCTATTTTTTTGAGTTTTGATTTCATTCAACATATCTTATTTTTTTAGTCTTCTATTCTTGAGAATATTTTGTTTCCCATTTTGATGACAAATGCTAATTTGATTTTGATTCATTTACAGTTGGGTTTCATAGCTAAGCCTCTTTTTACGATGATGGTGGAATAGATAGTTTTTTTTTTATATTAGGGAGGCTTATCCGGTTCGACAAACTTAGTAGGTTAGTTTTTATTTTGCCATTTGAAGTTTAATTTTTATGTCAATTTTTGTGCATCATGTTGATGTGTTATATTCTATTAGATAATGAAACATAGTTATTCCTTCATATGAATTTTTTGTGGGGCACACTCAATATATATGTTATTTAGTTAATGTTGATGTTTAATTTTAGAACATGTATAATTTTATGATTATAAAATTTAAATTTTATTTGACTTTATTAAATATATTATATTGTTGCCCACACTCGATCAATATCCTAGCTCCGCCCCTGCCTAAATACTCAACTTGATGCTCGAGCACCCCGACTCAATCCTTAGACAACGGTACATTTGACAGACCCCAACATTAAGGAGTACTCAAGTTGGGAAAACACTTCCGGAAAATAGTTATCCAATTAATTAGATATTTAATCACACTTCCTAATAACCAATGGACACGTGGCATCTTATGAATGGAAGCATCCTCAACGGTGGTCAGATCTAGTGCCCTAAAAGCCCGACATGTTGATAACCGATGGACACATGACATCCTATGAATGGAAGCATCCTCAATGATAGTTAGATCTAGTTCCCTAAAGGCCCGACATGTTGATAACCAATGGACACGTGACATTCGGTGAATGGAAGCATCCCTAACAGTGGATTAGTGATCAAATCTGGTCTTTTAAACTGCCTCTAGGTATGTATCTCCAGGTATGTATTAGGGGAGCAAGGTCGTTAGGGGAGAGATTCCTTTTCATTCATTATATAATTATAGGAGAAGGTAAACGAGAGGTATGATTTTCATCTTGCGAGCGTAGCCAACTCTTTGCCACGAAGCATTACTCATTTTTCAGTCTTCTTTTTTCTTCTTCTTCTTCCTCTAGATCTATCTTTTTATTGAGTTGAGATCTCCTTTTACTGATGACTAACTTAAGCGTTAAAAAGACCACGTCGATAGAGCCGGCTAACCACTAACTTGTATTACCTCTCAGGCTCAGATCTTGAATATTGGGAAGGCGATCAGCTTGAGGAGGAGCCCGAGTAAGTAAGAAGGACACCATCAAAACTAATTAGGTAAACTAATAAGATATTGGATCATTCCAAATTTCAGAAAGATTGAAAAACCCAACAATACAATGCATCAGTTAAAGCATAGCAAGTCTATAGAACGAAGATACATGTATCAAAAACATTATAAAAACCAGGAACTTGAAAATCCATAGATGGAAAAAAAACAATAGATAAACCTGGAGTTGAAGAGCAAGGCCGCCGGAAGAAGCTGAGAGGGAATTGATTTTGAATATTGGTATATGGGAAACACAACCCTAAACTGGTGCCCGAGGATTGTTCGGAGAAAACAAAATTCGGTGTTTTACCTGGTGCCAATTGAAGCCGGAAAACGACTGAAGTCGATGTCGGTAGGGCAGGCGACGTTGGAATCTATTTCGCAGGCATGAGACGATATCGGAGAATAGGGTTTCGGAGGAGGAAGATGAAGTCGGATCAAATTAAAACGGCTAGCGTACCCAAGTTTTTCAAATACCAACCGTACTTTTTAGATTTATAACAGATTTTCTAAAATATCTCTCCTCCAATCTACTTTGGTAAACTGTATTGCCGTCTAAATCCTCCGTCGCCGTATATATATATATATATATACTCCCAACATCTCCTCTGTTTTTTTTTTTTTTTTGAGCTTTACAGAATTTTTAAAGTAAATATTTTTGAAAGAATTTGTCCATATTTATTTGTTTACTGTGAATCTTATAAACTTATTACATACTTTTAACTAAATATGTTCCATTGGATTACATTAAGATCATATTAGTTGACCTAAGTGATTTTTAATTGACTACCATTGCAACAAAGTATGAAAAGTGAGAGGAGAAATGAAAAATAGATTTGAATGTGAATAGGAGTTTAGTTTACCCGGGAGTTTAGAACAGCGATTAATCAAATGGTGCATTTAAAATTATGAAATTCCTAAAAAACACATTTAACGTTTATTTTATCCTTCTCGCAACTACGGTGTTGTATTCCTAAAAAACACATTTAAAGAACATCATTATGATACACTACATGAAAAATATAACATGAAATTTAACATGACACACTCATGCAGTGGAGTCCACATCCATGCAATTGATGCCATGTTGAATTTCATGTTATATTTTTCATGTAGCGTATCATTTTTCTTTAAAAAAATATCACCATTGTGGTACTACATTTCAAAAATCAATATGGTATTGATTTTAGGGTTTATACAATACCAAAATGATGTTGCTCTTTGAATATAACTACATTGATTGAGTTCTCAAAAAGTCGAGTGCATCTTTTGAGAATTTTATAATTTTAAATATGTACTTTGATCAATTGTTGAATTTAGATTTCAGATTGTATTAAATGTAGTTGATTCATATACAAGTGCAATTTATTTATGTCAAATGTTAGATTAATTAAGATAAAATACTAAGTAGTCTAGGTAATATTTTTTGTCATTAAATAATTAACTTGTAGCCAAGGTACTGAAAGTTATTTAAGAAAACTCCTTCGTAGAGGTCACCTACCTAGCCTTTCTATGGTCGACCTTTTCAGTTCAATAGCTTGACAATTACTTGTGACTTTACTGCTCGACGTTTTCTGATTCGGTGACTTAGTCACTTGGCAACTCAATTAGCTAGGTAATTCTATTTACCTAGTCAACTCGATCTTTCCTAATCGCTTGACTATTCTAGCTCGACAATTTAACCCTTTGCTCAGTCATTATAACTCAAAGTTTAATAAATTAATTCCATCTCAACAAAATCAAATAAATTTTAAATTAATAATTTGTAATTCAATAATTTTTATTTGTTTTCAACAATAATCTTAAAGTAAAAATTGTCCAACATAAAACATGTTAAGCATGTTGGACAAAAAAATATTTTGAAAAATAAACTTTATTAATTAAAAAAATCTAATTTTTAGAATAATCAAATTAAGATAAAATACATAGTTTCAATAATAACATTGCAGATGAAATGAAAAAAATATATTTAAAATCACAATTATGAAAATTAGACAAACTTCCAAGTTTTAGGGTAAGCAAGCCTTTTTGATCTCTCCTTTGATTAATATAAGTATTTATTATGTTCTCACATCTATCAGTTACAATGTATTTTAGATTTTTTTTTAAAATGAGCATAATTTTGATTTTCTTTTTAATGTTCTTAATCAAATCATCTTAACAGGATATTTATGAAAATAGAAGGAAAAAAATACTTCTAGTTCAAACCATTTAACTTTTTCATGAAATATCAAGTGTAATTCTTGGGCAATTGCATGAGAATTAAAAGGCTTTATTTTATAAAAAAACAATCGTATATTTTTATTGAATTTATTTTTTAAAAAAGTATTATAAATTTTAACATGTGATTATCACATAAGATGTGCTTATAAAATTTGTATTATGAATTAGATTTTTTTAACTTTATAACAAACAATAATGAACGATTTTGTAAAGTTCATTGACAATTTCATTATTTTTAATGTATTTTAAAAACTTTGTTATGTTTTAAGTTCACGTAAATAAAAGTTATCCACCGCATTTAGTTATTCATTTTAAAGTAATTAATGATTATATTTTAATTATATGTATAATTTTTATAATTTATTTTAAATCAATTACATGGAAAACACCTCAGAATTTATATACAGAAATTTTAAATATAAATTAAATTATTATTAACAGCAAATATTTACTTATTTAAACTATGTTTTAATAAAATTTATTATATATATATATATATTTAAAATTCACAAAATAACGCCGGTGGGTAAACAGTTACCAACTCGGACGAATCCGAGTCCGAGTTGTCCGAGTCCGTCCGAGTTTGCCACTCGCGTCGTTTCTTTACGAAACCAGGGGCATCGGCCAGCTCGGAACCCTATTTTCTCCGACGACGCAATTCTCGACTCGACGGCGTTCCGTAGCGGCTGAGGGAAAGTTTCCATGGAGGTGGGTCTCCTGCGCTCTACCCTTCTACTTTTCCCGTTGATTGTTTGGCTTGGCCATCGGCATGGGAAGAAATTTTTGGTCGGTTTACTTTTCGTTTCATGTTTCATGTTCTTTTGTTGAGGGTTTCTCCTTATTTGACATTGATATCGAGGAATTCGTTTATTTTCCAATGCCGTGGGCTTCAGTCAGGAGTGAGAGTGAAGAATTGTTCGTAGTTAGTATCTTGGATGGGGAAAGTTACCTTTCTTTTACGTTTCGAATAGTTCTGTTTAACTTTTGGTCGAGCCTGAACAATTTCTTGTGTTTTTCTTTTGTTCTTCTTCTATATCCGCTACCAAAACACTGACTCTCGACCCCATCTTGTTAAAAGCCTAGCTTATGTACTTCATTATCGCTTTTCCATATAACGTTACATTTTTCTGTGTTGTTTCCTTTTGTAATGTACTGTGGAATTGTGTGCTTGTATTGGCAAGTATTTTTCTAATGAGCACGCTTTATGTGAAAAAAATAATATTTTTTATATAGTCTAATCATAAAGATAATAAGATCTAAGGCTTTGTTTTCTAATATAAGTGATTGTACGAGAGCAATAAAACAGAACATATGGGTAATTGTGCTGGAAATTAAGAAGCTAGAATAATAAAATGTCATGTTGAGTCGGAAACATGAAAGAAAAGTGAATAGGATGCTACTTCGATAATGTCTTGCTTGTAGCACCACTTAAATTGAAGATATCGTAATGCTATTCAAATGATTCCTTTTAATCCATGCCAACATTTCTTATTGATATTATATTGGAACTGGTGTCACTACGCATGTCGAACTATAATTCTTGGTGCCTTTTAATTATGATATAATCAACATCTGGCAATTTTTTGTTCATTTTTAAAAATATTTATAATACTAAAGAAAAATCATGAATTAAACACAATATACTAATCCACTAGTTTGATCTATACAAGAGTCTCATCTAGTATTGTCTATGATACCTTTGCTTCTGATCCACTAGTTTGATCTATATGAGAGTCTCATTTAGTATTACTTATGTTACCTTGGAAGCCAATGAAATTACTTTAGTAGAATTACTAAGTATGAATTGTAAATGATCAAGAATGATAGATCATAGAGATTTTTGAATTATCACATGTAGTAAAATTAAAAGACTTGATTGGCCCTAATTATGATCCATGCAGTATTTGAGATGGTGTGATGTCTGCAACTTGTCCACTTATGCAGAATTTTTAGATTACCACCTAATGCAAAATCAAATGATCTCCTAGCCTTATGAAGGAACTGAACATTCTTACCAGGTAATTGAATGCCTGAGTATTGTTGTCCAGATTGAAAACATGATGATACACGGACATTTGAATCAAAAGCGAAGATAGGTGGTTGAACAAGCTTGAATGTGTGGTTACATGATATTGTGATAACACTTCAACTTAACTTGGCCATTCAGAGTAGCTTATTGGTAAAATAGTAGAAATCCAACAATATGGGAAAAGAAGTATGCGAGAAGAATTATGACCAACTAAACCGTCACAAGCCTTTAGTTTGGTTGTGGATTTACTCCAGTTTACTATTGTTGTTTTTGATTAGACCAAACTAAATGGGTTTGAGATTGTGGAAAACAAGGGCAAGGAGGTGGAGGATTAGCATTGTGATGATGTTGAAGAAGAGCCTTTGTAACACTTCTCTTGGTGGACGGGAGAAGGTTGGGGTGGAGAAGAAAAGGTGTGTATGAGCAGATAATTGAGACAAAGGTGGACTAAGAGTCATTAATGGTGTTGGCAGATGTATTGGAACTGATGAAGACCATATATGTCCCATTTCTCTCAAACCAAGAATACCAGTGGAGGATCAATGAGATGATTCTGATCAAGACATGAAAAAAATGTTTAATTATGTTGGTGATCATATACTAGAGATAGGATTGAGTTCTAAGATATACAACTGATATTATAACTATTGAAATGACTATATTGGAATTACATAATTGTACAAGAAGTTAATGTTCTAGGAGTGGAGTTGCACAATGGAGGAGGAGGAGGGGGGGGGGGGGGGGGGGGGGGGGGGGGGGGGGGGGGGGGGGGGGGGGGGGTGGTGATATTGGAGGAAGAACATAGCTGGCACTATACTAGATAGGCCAATCACACCAAGGAATCCACTAATAAAAGAGTAACTGTGAACAAATTTTCAAGGAAAAGGAATCCAACTTATTCAAGAGCATTGATAAAAATTAATCTCCGAAAGTATGTATAAGCTAATTCATTCATTCAAAACTATTGTCTCAAAAATATCAATATTTATAGGCTTAGACAAACTTAAAGACTAAATGACCTAACAAAAGTTGTGCTAAGGCAACCCTGATGCAACCTAAGTACCTATATCACTGTAATAGAAATTCTCAAGTATCAAAATAAGCATACTGAAATTTTCTAGTGCCAAAATAAGCATTCTTGCATTTTTTGCATGTAACAATTCTCCGTAAACATGTCCCAATGTTTGATTATTATCTTAGTTGTGTATTCCAAGAGCTACTCCATATTTTGTTAAACTCTATGATTAGAGGGATTAGAAAATTGAGTGATTAGAAAGTTCAGTGCTGAGCGATTGAAAGTCTAAAAGTCATTTTGGTAGTTCCCGCATGATGGCAGTCGGTCTGTTGGCACACTGGTGGAGGACCAACCAGATGACTCTGATCAACATATGAAAAATAATACTAATTTTATTTTGGTGACAATATATTAAAGACATAGGTTTTAGTCCCTATGATAGACAGGTGGTAGCATAATTATAGAAATGCATAAATGAAATACATAATCATGCAAGAATTTAAAATGCCGTAGTAATATAATATTATGGAAAGAGAAATTAAAATGAGTCAGGCAGAATACTAACACTATCTCTTTCTATTATTATATCAGATCTTTTGGAGTTATTGTTTACTAAATGCTTCATATTTTTAAACTGGTGTTTTGATCTTGATCAACTTTTATTCTTTGGGGTAACAGACGTGCAAAAACAACAATCCTGATTTCTAACTGTTAGGATTGGTTGCATGACCCTTATTCAACTTTATATAATGTTTTTAGGAACCCCTTGTCAATGTAGAATTTTAACTTGCTTAGCTAAGATTACATTGTAATTTGGATCATAATGGATTTTCATTTAAGGATGACCATCAGGTACTTGGTTTTGCTCCTATGTTTTGTGTGAAGACAAAATGGAAAATTAAATCTTGCTCCATGTTTAACGGGAACAAGAAATTAAATCTCCACACAATTCATCCAATTATGGCTCTCTGGTAAATGCATTTATTTTCTATTGACATACTATATATACATTTTTGGAAAAAGTATTCTCTCTCTTTGATTGGTGAACAATGAGCTGCTAACAGGTGTATTTTTATTCTTTAAATCAAGCTTGTGGTTGCAAGTAATTAGCAGTCATCAATGCTTACAAATTTTGTCTTTTATGCAAATGAATTTGATTTTAGTCCTCACACCTATAGGCCAAGCTAGTCATTGAGGCAAGGAACAGGAGCAAAAGGACGAGAATAGGTAGACTTGGAGAATGACCAGAGAAAAGAATGGTATTTGATGGGGGAAAGTTATTGATCTTTTTACCAACCCAGCTTAGAATTTTGATTAGGCAGAATCATTCTCTTTTTTCTTACCATTGGACCAAACCATAGGGAATGGAAAACAATAAAAGTACTCATAGGTTGAGATGAGATCCAGGAGCATAGTGAATTAAAGCGCAAAGCCTAGCTAAAGAAACCAGAGATTGATTCTCTCTGTCCGTCCACTTGAACAAAAAAGGTGTCTTTTGTGATTAATGGAAAAAATTTGGCAAATAATTGTATGTAATTAGTCATAGGAGTAAGAGGGACATTTTTTTAAGGATCTAGAAGTTGCTGTAACTGGAGGTTTGGCCAGAACAAGTAAATGGATAAACTTTACTTCTTTGAAGCTACAGATGTGCCTATGAAGTTTACTCTTCACTTGCCTTATTCCTTTTCTCATATTTCTCTGGCTGAGCTATTTTTTCCTTTAACAAAAAAAAGCAAAGAGTGTTTTAGAGAATATTGCGCCTTCGTTAGAATTGTGTGTAATTGTTATGATGACCTATTTTTAGGAAATATTGTTGTAGTTTGAATTAAATTTTATTAGATAGATTTTATTTAATAGATTATTTGTCTAGGTTATTCTTGTTAAAGTATATATGGAGTTAAGATTTGTTTCTAAATTTTAAATAATGTTGAAACAACTAATGTATATTCAGTATCAGAACTAAATATGGCATATTTGAATTTATTAAGCAAAAGATTTAGATCAATTCCAACCTGTTAAAACATGACACATGTTAAGACCTAACACATCCTATGAGTTTCTTTCTTTGCTATTGACTTTATATATGATTCTATATACAAAGCATGTAAAAGAGAAATGTTAATTGTTAAATGATATTATCTTACACTGGCTAGTGAAGGTTATTGCCATCAGAGTCAAAGTAGTCTTATTCTTTTTGTGCTATTCACTTTTGTTATGTTGTTTATCGTAAATTTGTATGTTTTTTTTATCCTTGTTAAATTTTAATCCAAAACAAATTAATATTGGTTTCTGATACTATGGTTGAGTATTTTCATGGCAACAAAATATGCATCAATCATCATTAATTTTTGTTTTTCTTAATCCTACTCTTGCTGATGTAAAAAATCTGCATAAGCATGGTCAGTTCTGAAGTTTAGTTCTTGGGAACCAACTAACAAATTATATGATTACCGAGAATCATTTTGACGTCATGAAACATAAGCAACTGTTATAAACCAACATGTAATTGTGCTAATTTGCAATTTAACAAAAGAAAATGAAGACAAATTTATGATAAGTAAAAACAATGATAAATAATAACTATCTTGATATTTGTCAATTAGATTTTAGGTTGTAGTTTAGCACATGGATTAAAATTTCGTGCTGAGTCGGTTGAAACGGGTGAAACATTTCGTTCCGCTCGCCGACCGACACTGACACGACCGACACTAGGTCCAGTCGCAGGAGGGATCGTGCAGTGTGGTCGTGCGACCTCGGTGACTGTACCGGAGTGGTCATGCAACCCCAATGACTGCACCGGAGGGGTTGCGAGGCCCCGCGGCTGTGCCCAGAGGGATCATAAGGCCCCGCGACTGCGCCGGAGGGGTCGCGCGACCCCAACGATCGTGTGACTTGCGTCTGTGCAGGCCAAGGTCGCACGCGACTCGGGAAAAATTAAATTTTTTTAATTAAAACGGAACTTAATTATCTCAATTAAACCCTTAATTAAACCCTAATAAAATTATCTAATTAATTATATATTTTATTTAAACTTTAATAATAATTTATTTATTTATTATTATTTTTTAATGAATCCAATCAACCCCTAACCTAAATAAATAATCAAACATATTTCTTAAAATTCTAATCAAATTATCCTATTAAAATATATAAAAATTTATTTAAAATTTTAATAAAATTTTATATATTCCTAAAACCCTTCACAAGGGCTGCGTTGTTGCGACGACCTCCAAGGGCTATTATAGTCGTGATTTTTTTATTTTTTAAATATGTATTTTTTTAAAAATAAACTATTATTAATAGTTAAAAAATTAAAAATTATTTCAAAATTTTTAAATAATTTTAAAAATTAATGAATATTTTATAAAATAATTTAATTTTTAAAATATATATATAAATTTAAAATAATCTAAAAATTTAAAGAAAATATAATTCTTAAACATTTCAAATAATTTTTTTAAAATTAAAAAATTACAAATATATTCAAAAAATAATTTAAATTTTCAAATAATGTTATAATTATTTTTAACCTTTGAAATGATTTTACAATTTTATATTTAAATTTGAATTTTAAAAATTATTTTTCTTTTAAATAATATTTATAATAATTTAATAAGCATTATCTTATGAGAAAATATTAAAATATAAATTCAACATTTCAACATATAAAATATATTTTATAATCAAATATTAATAAAATTAATATACATCTATATTTA
The DNA here is from genome assembly GCF_044706935.1 of Curcuma longa. Taxonomy (NCBI): domain Eukaryota; kingdom Viridiplantae; phylum Streptophyta; class Magnoliopsida; order Zingiberales; family Zingiberaceae; genus Curcuma; species Curcuma longa. The sequence goes on from NC_133864.1 coordinate 18,097,380, forward strand.
AAATTTAAAAAATATCGAAACTATATCGGCACGATACGATACCGAAATCGTATCGTTCCGGTCTTGGACAGAAACCTCGGCACGGGTCGAGGTTTTAAACCTTAGTTTAGCATGGGGGATTGTACTATTGTAGAATATTAATAATGGTTGACTGTAAGTAATATTTCGGCATGTCTATATATATTGAATGGTAGAAAAAAAACATCACTACAGGAGGAAACTAAGGTTAGGTTACAGTTTCTTCTTGAAAAATTTAGACATGTCTCACTAGAAAACTAACATAACATAGTAAAATTCCAGTTAACTTACCAATGTAGAGTATCCATCATACTCATACTTTTTTTAGGATTGTGGAAGGGTTCGCAAGAGTGGCATCCAAGAACTAAGCAAGCAAATTGCGGATTGACTTTGTAGATTGATTTTAGTGAATTTAATAGTTGGTAGAAGTGCTTGCTTATTAAAACGAATCCTTGTTTGTTGGCAATATGTAAATGTACAAATTGATTACCGACAACAATGTTTGTTTTTACAAAAGCAAAACATCAAGAAGGACCTGAAATAAAACAAAACAAAGGAGCTAGCAAAGCAGGATGTTAATGTTAGTTTAATGAACCAAAAAATGAGGGACCTTGCTTAACTAGGTAGTCCATTTAAGATGAAGCATCATTGATGTAGCACAAGAGGAGATTGAGTGTCAGAAGGTTTGGGGGAGTAGAAATCTGGAATGAAGTGGTAAAGGAGTGCAGACATTTAGGTATCACACATAAGGGTTCCTAGGCATCACACCATAAGGAGATTGTATCACACAACCTAAGAGAACTCTCAAAACTTTGATATCTATTTTATATCCTAACATTATAGCGATACACATATTTATAATAGGACTCACAAAGGACTCATAAAGACTCATACTAAACATAAATGCTAGTAGATGGACTCATTGAAAACATAAAAGATTCATAAAGATACATAGGAATCATAAAATGCTGCAATTTTCCAAGCATGTGAAGTTAAAGCATATTTGTGGGATATTTAATGTTGGCTTTTGACTTTTGACTTCAACCCTTTGGAATTCATGAACTTTATGTCAGCTCCCAAGTAGGTCTATCATCTTCTAAGATATGTCAAATTAATAGTCGAGCTTTAGAACTTTTGTTTCTGTGTTTATAGACTTTTAATGAAATTTGCCACTTATCTCCATCAACTCTTTCCGGGTGAGAAAAACTCGTCTCTGACGAGTTAAAAGCGTGGAATCTTGCATGAAGATCTGTCAATTCAGCTGTTGAAATCAGCATTAATCCATGTGCATTCAGAAAGGGGTTGTGCCTTCCAATTGATAACATATTTTTGATAATTGCTTCCCTTTGCGGACTAGTAATTTGATGATCAATAACATCTTCAATGTTCAAATTGATGGCAAACGGGCATTATTTGTGTTACTTGCCATAACATTTTTATGTCCAGAATACAAAGTGAGGACCTCAGTGTTGAAGATATTGCTAATACTCATATCTATTGGTAGATCATGGACATAAGCATTAGAGTTGATTCTTTAAAACTTTGTAGGGTCCAACATTCCTTGAATGAAGTTTCTTATAGTTTTTTTACTATTTCAGAAAGTCTCGTTTACTTTCTTGTCAGTGAAGTTGGCATTCCATTTAATCTAGTTGTTTTTTTTATTTTCGATAATATTCAATTAATTTCATTTGATTAGTGTAATCTTATAAGCGAGACAAGTTGATTGTGTTTGGCGAATTGGTTAAATTTGAACAAGCAAGACTGAGCCCGCTGGTTTTGATGAGCAGTGTTACCCTTGGATTGGCTAATGAGTCTAATGGGTAGGGTGGTTTAGGGTTGAACCGAGTAGCCCTAGTGAGCTAGATGATCTTTGCAATTTGAGTGAGGTCGTTGAACTTCATTATTCGTCGAGTCGAGTCAGGTGGGACAATTTGATACGGCTTAGCAAGTTCAACAGATCAGTAGTGCTAAGTGAGCTAAGGAGTAGGGTGTTTGGGTTGAATAAAGCAAGTGGGAAAGTTTGATAAATGTAACAAATCTATTAAGTTGGTTGACAAAAAGAAAGTTAGATGAGTTAAATAGACATATTATTTAATTGTGTCAAAGCTTGTGTATAAAGGAATACCAAAGACTGGATGTATTGTATTCACCAAAATTGGTTTCTTAGACAATCATAATTCTTCTACCTAAGTATACCTATATTTAATTGTTCACTTGTATATATTGATCAAGAATATTTTTAGAAATGGTAGAACAATCATCACCGAATAGATTAGGTAACAGATCATACCTTCCGGGCTAGTGTCCTCTTCTTTGTTGCATGTTCGAACACTGGAACCATCTCCAAATTCCTCAATTTCCTCCTCCGTCTTGGGAACAAAAAAGGAGTCTTCTGGTAGTTCCTCTTGTTTCGGCTCGATGCCGCTGACAGTCAAGTCATCAGTTAATAATATGTTACCTCAACCTTTATTGATCCCGCCGACGAGAAGAATCTGAGAAAGAAGAGAACTGAACGAGCAGATTAACAGGGCACCGGAGATTTTCGGCGGGGCCACTCCGATGCTCAAGTCAGCCAAAAGCAGGAAGGAAGAAAAAGAAATAATATGCGTGTGTAAAGAATTCGAGAGAGAGCTTTTTTTTTCATACCTGAGGGATTTATATAGTAGCAGAGGAAGCGTGATCTTCGGAGATTAACACGTGTGATTAGCTGTTAATGCGCCATTAATGCGGTATTAAAGGCATGATCTTTGACGGTTTCCAAACATCCAATGGCTCAGCAGGGTTGATTATCTTCATTTGACGGTTGTGCGCATAAGTGTGCAAGATTTTTGGAGATCAAGTTTGAGAACTTGGTTACCGTCCTTATCCTTTTGAATGAGCTGATAAGTCTGAGCCATGGAGAAGGGCCAGTGAATTTGCTCGTTGATGGCTGACCTGATGAGTGAGGTCGGAAGATATGTGGCCGAACTGTATGAATGACTGAGTTGTGAGAGCATGTGACTGACCTGTATGAATGGCCAAGCTGTGAGAGCATGTGGCCGAGCTGTGAGAGCATGTGGCCTAGTTGTATGAATGACCGAGTTGTGAGAGCATGTGGTCGAGTTGTATGAATAGCCGAGTTGTGCTGGCCTGAATGTATAGAAGAGGCGACCTGAATGTGTAGCCGGGCTGACTGTACGTTTGGCCGAGCTGACCTGCCGAGTTCACCAGTATGTGTGGCAAGCTGAACTGAGCGTGTGGGCAAGCTCACCTATATGTGTGGCCGAGCTCACCTATATGTGTGGCCGGGCTGAACTGAGTGTGTAGCCGAGCTCACCTATGTGTGTGGCTGAGTTCACCTATATGTGTGGCCAAGCCGAACTGAGCATGTGGCCGAGCTCACCTATATGTGTGGCTGAGCTCACCTATATGTGTGGACGGGCTGAACTGAGTGTGTGACCGAGCTCACCTATATGTGTGGCTGAGCTCGAGCCATGATTTGCCCCTTTGACCTTATACATGCTAGGTTATATGCCACTTTGGACCGATTGTTGACCTCTTTTTGCCATGTCAGACGAGTCAAGACTTGCCATATCACAAAGCCTCCCCCTCAAGTCTAGTCGAAGAAGTATGACGATTGACTAGACAACGAATAATTTGAGTATCTTCCCCTTGGGTCCGGCCAGTGCTCGTCAGCTAAGTGAGGTACAATGTTATAAGGGTTTGGGTTTGGCTCAGTTATGGATCAGTTTGGTGAACGCCCATTGAGCAGAATAGATAGGTTGGTATGTAGATTGAAATTGGATTTAAGAGACGGAAGGAATGCGTCGCCTATGACCACTAGGTAAGGAAACTGCACTGATCGAATCAGGAATGTCTAAATCGAGTTTGGACACGCGTTGTCCGACCAGATCTGGCTAAGGAGACTGTGTTATAGAAGATGGCTCTGCGTGTGTCAACCGAGGAAGAAAGCTCGGCACGTTTGATGAGGTCGGCGATCACGGATCTAATCGCATTTAATGCGTGAGATACGTAATCGTTCGCAGAGATAAGGGGCGTATCAATGCTTTACTTGCAGGAGGCGTGCATGACCGTGATGAGATCAGTACTGTCAGATTTGTCGTTGATCCGGTAAGAATATTTAGCAATGACGTGATGCTGAGTACTATGGGAGATATGCAAAAATAAGTAAAAATAAACCTTCATTAATCTAGAAGGCCCCGACCTCTCGCCATGTAGCTTCGATACGTGTCCTTAAGCATGTGTCGAGCTTTCTTTGAGCTCGGTATGCTTCCTTGTGCATCTGTCGAGCTCTCTTTGAGCTCAGTATGTTTCTTTAAGCATATACCGAGCTCTCTCTGGTCTCAGCCAGTTTGCGTACACCGAGCTCCTGCTGCAATCTTTACATATCTCCCATTTCATGCGCTGACCTCATGGCTTGGTCGTTCCGCCTAATCTAGAGAAGATAGAGCTGATTCCTCCGTAAAAGTAGGAACAATATGGATAAACGGACAAAGTCTCTCCAAAAGTGGAACAGGTACGATAGAATACTTCTTAAATGGTTACAAATATTTCAGAAATCCTACTATAAAAGGGTAGCGGTTACCATGGGTAGAGGTACGCACACATATCTTCCTTAATTTCTTCAAGCCTTTTAACTCCTTGCGTCGAACCGTCGTAATCTAACAACTTCCGTTTAACCACGTCACCTCCGTCGACCGACTTCACCGGCATATTCGACTTTATCCAATTATCCAAGTGTTGATGAGCCTTTGCCTTTTTGGGTCCACCCACTTTTTATGTGTCCGACCTATTCTTACGTAAGTCGGACCTGTGTTTTATCAGTCTGACCTCTCTTTCTAAGTAATCTCGACCCATTATTTCATAAATCCTGACCCATATGGCTTCCTCATCTCCCAAAACTTCATGGTTTGAAATCCGATGCAGTGTTTATGATCGAGATGCCATCAGCATGTTCCGGACCCAATTCGAAATCCCTCTCGATCATGCAATTTATGTGCCTCTACCCGATCATCGACCTTGTCGACCTCCCCCTGGCCATGTAACTATTTTTTACGACCAGATGACCAGCGGTCTCAGGTTCCTTATCCCCACCTTTATTTTAGAATTAGCCCATTACTACCGACTCAATCTCTCCCAACTTGCTTCTAATTCGTATCGCCTTATTTGTGGCACCGTCATTATATGTCGGCTGTATCAGGTTCCATTGACCTTGATCCTGTTTAATGCTTTGTACGCCTTGCGCTGGTTTGAGTGCGGGGTTTTCTACTTCTCGGTCAGACAAGGACTCAACTTTTTAGCTAAGTATCCGACCTCTTATAAGGACTGAAAAGATTGCTTTATATTCATTAAACCTCCTCAACCCTATACCTGGCCGACCCAATGGACGATCGACCTGCCCCCTGTCCCTGCTTCAAGTTAGAGCCGTCAATCCCGAACCTTCTTGGAGGCGTCAGCTACACTAGAGGGATTGAGTTTCTATGTCATTGATCTAGTGGAAAACGAGGCCCTGCTATATCGAGCAGAACTCAGCCCGATCTGAATTCGACTGGAGGATCGTTTAAGTAAGAATTTTATTCAATAACTGGATTCACTATTGCTTATTAACCTTCTATTTTCTTTGCAAGTCACATCATGTTGAACACTTCAATAAACAAGGTCCTCAAGTGGGATTTGGCGCGCGTCGAGCGCATATGGGCGACAGGAGACGCTGCCGAGGAACCCAAGACTTTGCCCTTGTCTCATATGTCCCCAACGAGCCGACCAGCTGCTATTGCCGCTCCTCATCCCAAGACCAAAGGAGCTGGTTCCACCCGAGCTACCCTCAAGCTGAAGAAGCCTTCAACCGCCGAAGGCTCATCTCGACCCCAACTGACCGAAGAGAGTCAGAAGAAGAAGAAGAAGACCTAGCCCCCTACAACGGTCGAGGATGAACTATCCAAAAAGCGACAGCGCCTTGCTATCGTTGAAGAGACCCGCTCGGGGCCAACATCACCGCTGCGACCACAGGCCCTCTGAAGCAAAGGCAAGGAATGCCTCGACGAGGTGTCAGAGGCACCTCTGCCTTCCTCAACCTTTCAATCCCGTGGTGCAGCCTCCGAGGAGCGAAGTCCTTTGGCGCGCTCCTTGCCCTCATCGCCTTCCCATTCTCCCTCTGCACGTATGCAGATTGACCCCGGGAGTCTATTTTCATGAACGGTGGATGAGGCTGCTACTGAGCGCCTTGAGGCGCATCAGAGACTTCTTCCTCAACTTGGAATGGTCGAGCTGAGTGACCACTTATATGAGTCCTATATAAAGGTAAATCTGATTATACTTAGTCTTGTTTATTGTTCTGTTTGCTAACTAAGTATATCTCTTCCAAGTGTATGTACTTAGTAGCTCTTTCCAGCAATCTCTGGTAGCTAGTCAGCGACTTCTTTACTAAGGACCAAAAGAAATCACCCTCGAGCAATCCTTGAGTGAAAACACTTGTGAGAACATCTGAAGGGGTTGACAATACTTCCCACACAACTTGGTTGAAACGATGAAGACACTCCTGCAAGGTTTCTCGAGGTTTTTGCTTCATTATAAACAGATTCAGAGGGGGCTTCTGATACTTTTTGCTGCTGGTGAACTGGTGCAGAAAGACCTCTTTGAAGTCTTTGAAAGAATGTATGGAGTGTTGGGATCGAGGCATTCGCTAGAGGGGGTGAATAGCGTCTTTCGACTTTTCTCTGCGAGTTTGTTAGCGGAAGCAAAGAGATAATGATAAAGCACAAAGTAACAATCGCTAATCCGGTTCGATTTACTTGGTATCCACCTCAACGAGGTGACTAATCCAAGGATCCACACGCGCAGCCGACGATTCCACTATGAAAATAATCTCCTTCTTGAATCACACTTCGAAGGTGGAGAAACCTTCACAACAGGACGTCTTCCTCGTACAAGATTTGTAGTGAAGTATGAGAGGAAGAGAAGAGTTTTTACAGTGTAAGAGAGCAGTAATGAAGATGAAAGAATCTGATTCTTGTTCTCTGCGACGTTGACCGCTCTTTTTATAAATTTCAGTGCACCAGTCGACTGCTCCTAGGGCCAGTCGACTGATGGGCTTCAACGACAATTAAATATGCATTTAATTCGTCAGTTGTCTCCCAATGGTAGTCTACCAGTCGACTGCTCCAAGGCCAGTCGATTGGTCCCAGTCGACTGTCCACTCGACTGATCTTTCTGTTATTGGTTGTGTGTTCTTCGGATCAACCTCAGTCGGCTGCTGGCAGGGCTAGTCGACTACCTAAGCTGAAAACTCACTTTTCCAGCTTCTTCTTCATCCCTTAGCCTTGACACAAGTCTTCAAACGCCTTCCACAAGCCTCGTGCACTTCCTTACACTTGCTTGACACGTTTCCCTTGACTTTGTTGTGCTAAGACTTCTCTTGCCAAGAGGCCTTGCCTCCGGGACTTCACCTTTGCCAAGAGGTCGCGCTTCCGGGACTTCACCAAGTGCCAAGACTTCATTCCTGGACTTTCCTGTGAATTCAAGTCACACATGTTAGATCAACAAGCATTGTCTAACTTAACCTAATTTAGCCAAACATTAAAATCCAAATCGCTTGGGGCAAAATTGCCTCAACATGGAGGAGGTCGGCAGTCTGTTAAACCAGCGCTGGGCCGACCGTGAAAGCGTGTTGAGGAAGACTCGGCATTTGATTCCATCCGTGTATTGGTGCAACAAGGAGGCATTCTCAAAACAGCATAAGTGATCTTCTGGGGCAGCCGACCCATTGTTATCTCCTACCTGCATGGGTCAGAAATGATGGGGTAGCTCTTGTTCCAATATTCCACGAGTGAAAGGTGTCTCCGGAATGTCGGCTGAGGTGTTTATTGTAGCTTTTCCTTTATGCGTGTCCCAAAGATCCTCTCCAACTCGGGACCGACTCGAATCACCTTCTGTAAACCCCAAATCTCGATTAGTCGAGCCTGCGGGAGTCGAAGCTTCATCAATAGGCGGGGGTAATTGTCCTCCCCTCGGGACCTGAGTTGTAGGTATTGGAGGCGGTTGTATTGGAGCATTCTGCAAGGCTGCTTCTATTGCCTGCTGAACTATTTGATGCAATTCATTCCTCGTCATTGTAACGGTGTCCTCCTAGTTCCTTTCCTCGACGGGGTCACGGTTATCGATAGTGCATCTGGTGTTAACCATCGTGGCGTCTAGCTCGACCTTCCCACAGACAGCACCAAAATATTCCGGCTCGATGTCGTCGACGGTCAAGCCACTAGTCAATAATTTGTCACCTCAACCTTCATTGATCCTACCGACGAGAAGAACTTGAGGAAGAAGAAAACTGAACGAGTGGATTAGCAGGGCACCGGGGATTCTCGGCGGGATCACTCCGACGCTCAAGTAAGCCAAGAGCAGGAAGGGAGAAAAAGAAATAGTATGCGTGTGTGTAGAATTCCAGAGAGAGCCTTTCTTCATACCTACGAGATTTATATAGTAGTAGAAGGAGCGTGATATTCGGAGATTAATGCGTGTGATTGGCTGTTAACACACCATTAATGAGGTATTAAAGGCATGATTTTTGACGGTTTCTAAACATCCAACAACTCAGTAGAGTTGATTATCTTCATTTGACGGTTGTGCTCATAAGTGTGCGGGATTTTCGGGGACCAAGTTTGGGAACTTGGTCACCGCCCTTATCCTTTTGGATGAGTTGATAAATCTGAGCCAAGGAGAAGAGTCAGTGTATTTGCCCGTTGATGGCTGACCTGACGCATGAGGTTGGAAGATATGTGGATGAACTGTATGAATAGTCGAGCTGTGAGAGCATGTGGCCGAGTTGTATGAATGGTCGGGCTATGAGAGCATGTGCCCAAGCTGTATGAATGGCCAAGTTGTGAGAGCATGTGGTTGAGCTATATGAATGGCGGAGCTATAAGACATGTGGCGGAGCTGAACTGAGCGTGTGACTAAGTTCACCTATATGTGTGGTCGAGATGCCCTGAGAGTGTGGTCCAGCTCACCTATATATGTGGGCGGGTTGAATTGAGCATGTGGTCGAGCTCACCTATATGTGTGGCCGAGCTGCCCTAAGCATGTGGTCGAGCTCACTTATATATGTGGGCGGGCTGAACTGAGCGTGTGACCGAGCTCACCTATATGTGTGGCCAAGCTGCCCTAAGCATGTGGTCGAGCTCACCTATATATGTGGGCGGGCTGAACTGAGCGTGTGACCGAGCTGCCTTGAGCATGTGGCCGAGCTCACCTATATATGCGGCCGACCTAAACTATACATATGGCCGAGTTGACCTGAACGTGTGGCTGAGCTCGAGCCATGATTTGCCCCTTTGACCTTATACATGCTAGGTCGGATGCCACTTTGGATCGATTGTTGACCTCTTTTTTCCATGTCAAACTAGTCGAGGCTTGCCATATCAGGTTCCATCTCTCTTTCTAGATTGCCTTTCCAGAAAATCTCCCAAAATATCAGAACATTCCTTGAGAACCTTTGTTAAAGTTTTAGGAAGTTTAATGACTTGCACCTCCTGTTCTTCAAGAACCTTTGTTATCATTTTTTATCCCTTGCTTGTACCTCCTGTTCTTCCTCAATCTCGTTGATATAGTGGTACGCTCTTCTTGCATATAAAAAATCCACCACCCTAGACTTTATCTCCAAATTACCCCCTCATCCTTGTTTATTTCTCTGTTGCTCTTCTTCCTATCAGGGACCATTGCTAGCCATTTAAATGTATCTTTAGGAGTGACCCTAGGATCATAGCGACTTCTGTTGCGTCCTCTCTTCATCGTATTGATTGAAACTTCTTCAGGATAAGTATCTTCTCCATGGTGGTTAGTTGGATAAGAAAAACATACATTCCATTTGCAGAATAGCAAAATAATTCATCATTTAATTTAGATAAATTTTCTTTCTAAAAGGTAAGGATTTGGATTTGGTTTTCCTTTTCAATGGAATGTAAACATCCAGCTGCTTCCTATGAGTCTATATAAAATTGTGTAGTCGATGTCTTACCCTATTGTGGTGTAGACTCAAAGTGAATAGGGGGATCCCAAGTAAATGAAATTCCTCAAGGTATGAAGAATATTAACAATAATCTATAAAATCAATAACGATACATAATATAAATTTAGCATTAGTTGAAATACACTCGATGGTTACTTGGGCAGGTGAGACTCCTTGTAACTTAACTCTTACTTTATCTATATGAGAATAAGTACACCTCCACTTATTCTCGGTGCTATGATGCTGTTTGGCAGTTGAATAGGAACATGCTCAAGAAATCAAGCCTATGTTATAATTCAATAATTAGATATTATTACTTATTTATGAAAGAAATTAATTAGCTAATCAAAACTTACAGGAAATAGATTAGTAAATCCCTTCATATAACGTAGTGAGAGGGTAGGACTAGGAGTCTTCGATGCAAAAACATCCCCAAATATTGAGAGTTGATGAGACATATAATTATATATTACCTCTACCCAATTATAATTTCCTAGATCGATAATAAGTCTTCAGTAGGTTTTCTAATCTAGATTAATTTAGTTCTTTATTTACAAAAAAAACCTTTTAAATAATTGACCAGAAGTAACATTAGGATCCATCTGGACATGTATATCGCTATTCGGTATTTCAAGCAAATAATACTACATCTTTCACGGTACATCCACATTAAAGAATTTAAATATCTTTGCTTTCGAATCCTAATTCTCAAATATATTGACTAGTAATTTCTTAAGTTGTGGAATTTTTGATATGTTAAAGAAAACATAAAGGGGCTACTGTTTATAACACTAATGTATTTTTCATGCAGATGCATTTTTGAATGATCCTTTTCTTTTTCCTTTTCCTTTCCCTTTGTGGTAGTTTTAGAAAAACATTCTCTAAAATGTTTGAGCTTACTCATCTAGTGAATTTTTCATCAAACTAAATAATTGGATCCCTCTTGCAGAAGTTGATGTAATTTTTTTAATTTCCTGCAATATAACAAAACAACAATCGAGCTTCGTAAAATTCAATCGAATAACTTTTGTAAATTAAATTTAATCACTAATGCTAGAATAATGAGGAAATTATAATGTAAAAAATAAATAACATATAATCTAAAACATATATCTTTGGAGATGATGGCAAGTTTGTATCTTGAGGCTTTGTATCAGGAAGGGAATGTGGTGGTGAAGGTGAAAGCGATGAAGCTGGTGAATAAAGAACCTGGTGAATGTGGTGTTGTTAGAGAATAGAGAAGCCGCTAAAGGTGGTATTGTCGAGGAATAGAGAACCCGGTGAAGATGGTGCTGTCAAGGAACAAAGAAGTCGCTAAGATGGTACTGTTGGGGAACAGAGAAGTCGCTGAAGATGGTGAAACCGATGAATAGAGAAGCCCGAGTGAAGGTGGAGTTGCCGAGGAACAATAAAATCGGGGCAAAGGTGGTGTTGTTGTAGAACAGAGAAGCCATAATGCAGGAGTTTTGGCCCGCCAACAATGTCAGAATTAATCATTGAAGCCAATGACGATTGACGAAAAATCATCGGGATCAGATACAACTAGGGTTTACGTTGAAATGGGAAATGGCTCCAGTGTCGGAGATGTGTGTGTTCGGTCGGGAATTTTTATCATTTTAAAGTTTGGAGTCTTCGGACGACCACGCGATGAGGACGAGCAAAAACAGAAGGGGTATAATGAGTACGTGATTTGATAATTTTAAAACTAACCTACTTGATTTGGGAATTCTACAATTTTATTATCTACACGGTTCAGTAAATTGTTGTAAACATTAAGTCAGTAAATTAGCCCTCTAAATAATTAATTATTTATTTTAAATAATTTATATAATTCAATACTAATTTTATAGCATTAGCATTAAAAATATAGCTAATCCATACATCTAATTAATTTTCTAATAAGTGGCGACACATTCCTAAGCAGCTTCATAGAACGCGCGACCAACTCCAAAAATTTGAAGTCTTTTAAAATTCCTAAGCCACTATCAACCCTCAGAATTCCCCGTGCTAATTGCAGTTAAAGCACGCGCGGCAACTCCAAAAAAATTTTTTAAGTCCCATAATTTCTTTATTTAAGTCCTTAAGTAATCCCCATGGCAAGTTAACTATAAATATTCCGCAGTATTTGCAATAAATCCAAACAAGTTCTTCTCTGCTCTATCTCCTCCTTTGACGTTGCCTGAGCTAATTATATATATATTAGACATGGCCACCCTCAAAGTCTTTGTGAACAAGGCCAAGAACTGCGTTGCTTTTGTGGAATCGGACTTGGATTTCGTGGATGTTCTCCTCAGCTTCCTCACGCTGCCTGTTGGCACCGTCGTCCGTCTTCTCAACAAGCAGTCGTCCCTGGGTTGCTTCGATGAGCTTTACCAAGGCGTCGAGCGGCTTGATGAGAAATACCTTGCGACGGCAGCGTGCAGATCGATGTTGACGAAGCCGGTGAATTCTTCTGGAGTAAAATTCCAGAAGCTAAAGATTAATATCGATGAAATGGGAGAGTTATACACATGCACATCCAAACTTTGCTCTTATCGTGCGCTCAGCTATTATTCAAGCCTCGAATGCCATTGCGGTCATGACATGGACAAGGCAATTAGCCACGATCTGGATCAAGACACTGTTAATTACGAAGGGTTTCATGGCGTATTCGTCAAGGGGGGTAAATTTCTTGTTACTGATGCTCTTTTGGTAGCGTCGATTGAGCACGCCTCGTCTTTTTTCGGTTGCTATGACTGGAGCGATCTCGAAGAGAGATCGATAAGAATCCAACGAGCACAGGTAAATTTTCATTCTCTAACGGGTGTCTTTTAATTTCTTAACGTTTTACTCCATTCGCAGCTGAGAATTATCAAGGAAGAATCACCATTCCTATAAATTCAATGTATGCAGGTTTTGCATATTCTCAAAAGATCCCTCGTTTCCGACACTCCGTTAACTGATGTTTTATTGCGCAATGGAGAAGGTATCTCCCCCAAGTTTTCAGTTCCTCCCCCTGTAGAAAAAACAGTTGCAATCAAGGCGTCTGGCAAGGAGAACAAGATCCTCAGAATCAAGCTGGCCCTTGTGGGGAACAAGGTGCTGTATGCTGAAGCTGGCCAGGACTTTGTTGATGAGATTTTCAGTTTTCTCACATTCCCATTGGGTACTTTGAAGAAGCAACTGGGCAGTCGATGTAGGATCGGATGCTTAAATAACTTGTATTACAGTGCAACGCGATTGGCTTCCTCGGGTTACGTGATTGAAGGCTGCGAAGAGAGACTGCTTAATCCCAAGCTCGCACCGTATTTCAACTGCAAGGATCAAATCCTTGGAGTCGAAGTGGAGAAGGAAGAAATGTACTACGCATGTGACTACCGCTGCAGACTAAGTGCGACGAGGTACCACTGCTCCTCACCTGGTCATCGGGGTAGAAAGGCAAAACGGGCACTGCTTATAGATCCCAAAACATCACCCGAGGGATTATCTTTTCCCGAGGGAAGCTTCTGCAAGGAATTAACGTACATGGTTAGCGACGAACTGATAGTCACCCCGTTTTCCTTCTCATCAGTCATTTCACTTCACAGGGAAATCTCTGAACCAGTCAAGATGGCAGACTTGGTCATAGATAAAGAAGAGGTCTATCTCTTGTTGCTTGCTACAATTGCATTACATCTAACTATGTGATTGATGCTGCCTTCTTTGTTCGTGTTTCAGGTTCTTGATTTGCTTGATGCTGCTTTGTCTTCGAGCACAGCGCTGACGGATGCCTTTTTTGCTAGAGCTAATGCTGCGCTCTGTTTGGTCGATGAGAAGGGTGAATGAGGGCGGAAGAAGAAGATGAAGAGGATCTGTAACTGATTTACTTGTCACTCTTTATCTGTGAATAAAGTTGCTGTTGTTAAGCCTGCCAAATCATTTAATCTAGTTTTATAATGAGGTGAACTAAACTAAATTAAACTTCTTGTGCTACTTTGTTGTTTTTTTACTATTTGAGAAAGTCTCAGTTTAATTTCTTGTCAGTAAAGTTGGCATTCCATTGAAGTTGGTTGACAAAAAGAAGATTGGATGAGTTAAATAGACATATTGTTTAATTGTGTCAAAGCTTGTGTATAAAGGAATACCGAAGACTGGATGTATTGTATTCACCAAAATTGGTTTCTTCGACAATATCATAATTCTTCTACCTTAGTATACATAAATTAATTGTTCACTTGTATATATTGATCAAGAATATTTCTAGAAATTGTACAACAATCATCACCGAATAGATTATGTAACAGATCATACCTTCCGGGCTAGCGTCCTCTGCTTTGTTGCATGTTGTACAACTTTTTCTTCCACATGAAGGCCCTTCCTTCGCCTCACAGAATTCATAAGCTTCCTTGCAGTGTTCGGAAGAACACTGGAACCATCTCCAAATTCCTCAATTTCCTCCTCCGTCTTTGGAACAAAAAAAGGGTCTTCTGGTAGTTCCTCCCAATGGCTAAGAACAAGCAGAGCACTCGCAGCGCCTGAAGTCCTTTTCCTGAGCTCGTCGGCGAACCCAAAACTTTCTGCAACAGGTACGTAAGCGTGCACTGTAAACAAGGAGGACCCTTCCTGCATTTCTTCCTTCAATACTCTAGCACGCATCTTTCCAAGAACTCCATACATTGCTCCTAAGTATTCTGTTGGCGTAGTCAACTCGCAAAAGTACAAAGCTTCCACAAGCCTAGGCTTGTTTTGAAGTACTGCTGTCCTACAAGCTTCCTTAACTGCAGTCATCACTTGCCCGCTCAATATACCATACTGATCAGACTGAGTGGAAGCCTCAGAGCTTTCTTGGAAGAGATAAGGCTCGACTAGAAATGCCAAACCCCACAGGGGCTCATCGCATAAAGGCCCAGCAGCTGTTGCTAACTGAAACCCAGACACGATGCTGCTTTTAAGAGCTTCTGCTTCTCGATACAGTGACTCAGTTTCCTCTGCTGTTTCTTCAGTACTCAGAGAACTTGTACCAGATTCTAGACCAGCATCACTAAAGAACCCTAATCTTTTAGAAACATCACATGAACCCTGTATATGAATACCCTTTTGACCTAGACTGAAATTAGAAATGTTGCTTGCTTTGGAATCTGGGGCAAGAAGAACATTTGGCCCCACCTGTGAAGGACCAAGTGACCATAACCTCCCTAGATATTCAGACCACACTTTGCGATACCTTTCGACTCTATCATTATCATTTTTCACAGAAACACCTTCTAATTCACTTTCTATAGCATCAAGTATTCTCTTTCGGACAACTCCAACAACTTCACCATCATCCTGAGCAATGTGAGAGCCTAAGGTTCCATCTCTCTTTCTAGATTGCCCTTCCAGAAAATCTCCCAAAATATCAGAACATTCCTCGAGAACCTTTGTTAGAGTTTTAGGAAGTTTCATGACTTGCACCCTTACAACACATCTACCATTTGGGGTAGTTCTCTCAACATATTCAGTAGAACATAAAGAGACCTTTGAATTCTCTATTAAATTAATGCCCTCCCCTTCAATGGTCTCTTTAAATGAGACAAGAGGGGCTGAAACTTCCAAGCTAACCTTGGCAAATCTTTCTTTCAAGTCCTTTATGCATCTATCGAGGTGAACCTCTCCAGCGGCTGAAAGCACTTGCTCACCTCTGGAAGAAACAGTTATTTCTACAAAAGGATCTGCACGATTGAGAAGCCTTAGTCCCTTCAAAAGTGCACCCATGTCTGCTGGATTTGAAGGTTCGATAGCAACCCTAAGAGTAGGTGCCACTTGAAACATCATACTAGAAAAAGGCCAACAGTTTCTTGTAGATGAGAGAGTTGCACTCTTCAAAATATATTGCCCTAGTCCTTGAATTGCAATGACATTTCCTGCACTTGCTGACGAAACTGGTAACAAACCCTGGCCCATCATTAAATACATAGATTGAAGCTCAGCTTCTTGTACATGTCTGTTCATGGATTCTCCTTTCAGCGGATCATATACAGATGAGAGCACAAAGACTTTCTGCCCTGAGTGCAGGACCCCACTAAAAATTCTTGCAAATGCAAGGAAACACTCACCAGATTCTCCAGCTTCACCGGTAAGTTGATTGTTTAAAAACTCTCCATTTGGACCCTTTGTTGGTAGCATCTTAAATGGCAGAGCAAACATTTTAGAAACAAATGCTATACATGGAGCATCAGCCCTAGAGTCACAATACTCAACACATTTCCTCACATATTCGGCTTCAGAAAATATATCATATAGAGTGGAATCATTTACCACTAACTCCCTCTTAGGAAGCAACCTGCAAATGCGAGTGGCTTGGGCAGAAACAGGGTCAGGCATGCACTTGACTACCATTGATAGAATTGTGTCTGATAAAGGAAGCCAACGGCTCATGACAGCCTGGAGAACCGCCTTTTTGTCCTTGTTTTCAAGCTCCCTTTGTGGTACAGATAAATTGAAGGTACTTATAACCTTGGAAAGCATCCTTATATCTCCATCAGCTTCTAGAGCAGCCTGGTAGACCTGCCACAGAGGGTTAAGTACAAACTTCACAAACATTGGTTGAGGATCTTTACTAACACCTTCTATCCCCTTTTTCCCCACGATCATCATTTTCTTTGTATGGTAGTACCATGGTCCCCATAACCCCTTCATTAAAGCTGACATACTGAATTGAAGCTTAGAAGCATAAAATTCAGCAAAATGGCTTATGCAGAAACCCCAACCATCCAATGCACAAACAAATGCAACGTTCCCCTTTTGGGGTTGGAACATGTCTTCCTCATCATCTTCCACTTCAACCAACCCTTGATCCACATCCCCAGATGTCCCAGCAAGAAGAGAATCGACATCAGAAAGATACTTTTCAGACTTATATGCACTGACTATTGTATTGACTTCATGAACTATCCTCTGTAGTCTGTTATAAGCTTCCATTGGACTCAATTTAAGTTCAGTAATTAGTCTGTCAATCTTGTTCAAGACCAAGCAAGGAGTCAACTTCTCCACCCAAGCCTGCCGTAGGACTGCATGTGTTTGGATATGAACTCCTTCAACTGCATCAACCAAAACTAAGGCCCCATCACTCAAACGTGCAGCCGTTGATACCTCACTACAGAAATCCATGTGCCCAGGGGAGTCAATAAGATTAATATTGTAGTCCTTGTAGTGGAGAGCAATGGAAGAACTTTTCATTGTGATAGCCCGTCGTTGCTCCTCATCAAGGTAGTCCATATACCTCAGTCGACCGGCAAGCTTTGGGTGGAGGACCCCACCACCACATGCAGCAATCAGATGGTCGGCAAGGGTTGTCTTTCCATGATCAACATGGGCAAGGATGCAAATGTTTCGGATCTTACTGCAGCTCAAATCACCCATCTGTCTGAAGTTAAATAATAGGACTTGAATCAGAAAAACAACAGCAGCTTCCTCTCTCGACTGCAACTAAACTTGAATCCATGAAAACAGAGAGCTAAATAAGTATTCATATATATCCATATTTTCAACTAAATCTGAGGATAATCAAAGATAAAAAAAGGACAAAATTTGGAAGATGATTGGCCGTATCACAATAAATGAAAATTCTGATCAATAAGCATCAAAAAGGGGACAGTATAGCAAATAACTTCAGTCAATATGAGAGTACCTTCTTGGAAGCTTAAGATGCTTGTGCAAACTGTAGGAGGGGCTGCTTCTGTAGAAATCACAAAATGCTTCTCAACTACTTGCTCAGCATGTGCTAAACTCTACACGACCCATAATTTAAATTTGTAAGAAAGAGTAATGTTTGCAAATTCAACATGTAGTTTGATTGTGGTTCTAACTCAACCAGTGATGTACATTGCAAAATTTTGCATAATTATTTTAATGTCTGTTATACCAGAAAAAAAATCTGAAAACACAAACAAAAAAAAAAGAAAAAAAGAAGTTTATAACATTGTTCGATAAAAAAATGATAAGAAAAATATAAAAGAAATGTAGATTGTTACAAAGCTGGTTCATAATTGAGCTGAATTTTCAAATAATTGAGGTCACGTCTTAAACATCTGCAATTAACTATATACAATGAATTCAATACTCGGAATTGTTTGGATGTGTTTTGGAAGTTCAGCATGATCACGAAAATTGAATTACAATGTCAAAAAATCATTTTCGCAAACATCCATGATCAATTTTCAGAATATCATGTTAGAAAAATTTAAGCAAGAAGGTGACGACAGAGAACAGAAGTTTGATTTACCAACTAGTGGCGCGGGCGCAAAATCTCTCCTGTGGGGGTTGTCCAAGTGGAAACAGGCGGCGATCTGAATCTGAATACAAGGAATGTAGAGGAAGAGTGCAACACTGATTATGTGGCCGCAGAAACGAACTCGCCACCACGTGGATGGATGTGAACGCCGACGAGTTCAAGCAGGTGAGGAGGTGAGGCTGACCAAAAGAGAGAGAGGAGAGGTCGGTTACCGGGCGTCGGATCGGGATTGTGCGTGGTGGCGCACCGATACCGACAGCGGTGGCGAATGGATTAGGGATTTTAACGGAGGGCTGAACCGGTTTTTGATTTTATTTTTATTTTTTTTAAAGTTTCATAAACAATAGGTTACTGAACGGAGATTTCATTTCGTGTTTCCAAAAATTCATATCCTCATTGTATCTCTCCTCCTTCCCATAAAATAATCACTTTGATTTAAATGCACATCCTTGAACCTTCGATGAATTCTCAAAGGGTTATTTTTACCCAAAAAATACGTCTAAGTTTAAAAATTCTCAAAAGCATATTTAATTTCAATTTTATTCCTCTCTCAACCGATTCATGATTTTTCAGTACATCCAAATCACATTTTAATTAAAAATTCATTCATTGGTTTAAATGATAAAGTTGAACCTCATGTTTATCTTATCTCTATCTATTTTTTTTTTCACGCAACGTATACTATCATAAAACACCAATGAGATTTCAATAGAGTAAAAATACTGACGGAAGAGTAATTGAATAAATCCTAAAAGATGATCTAAATTTCAATGCTGCTTAAATTTTGAAGATTGGTTCTGAAGAAGGTTTCAATATAATAGCTCGCTCGACATTTTTTCATTGATTATTTTCAAGATTTTTTCATGTTTTTGGATAATTTATTTATTTATATCGATTACAATAGAAAATTTTATTTTAGGAGTTTTTCTCCTCCATTTCTATGCAGTTGAGATTTTTTAAAACTAAATACAATCATCTGCTTATAATGTGATTAGTTTTCTATATGAGATATTAAATAGTTAGCAAACAGAAAAAATATATTATATATTTAGAGGTTTAGGTTTCTAAATTTATTAGTAGTGTTTTTTACAACTTGATGCTGAAACCTAGAAGATGTACAATAATTCGAAACTCTAACATAATAGTGTTGAACATTATATTTTAACACCATTTCGATTCTGAACTTTTTAAGTTCCAACACTACTCTAGTGTTGAACTTCTATTATGGTATTAATGATTCAAATTCAGCACTCTATTGGTTCTGTGTAAATTTCAGGGCCGTCTCAAGGTTTTATGGGGCCCTAGGCTAAAATTATTTTTAGACCTTTAATATATTTTTTAAATATAAAATTTTTCCTCGTCTTTTTTCATTTAGATTTGGGACCGACAACCAGGGGCGGCTCAAGCCTACAGGGGGTCTTAGGTAATTTTTTTTTTAAATAATTGTTATTATTTAAAAAAAATTCTCTCACCCTTTTTTATTCGGACTTGAGATCGACAAGGGTGGATTTAAAATTTTTTAAAAATAAATTAAAATATTAATTTTAAAAATAAATTTTTTATATAAAATTAAATTTTCTTGCTTTTTTAGAAATAAAATTATTAATTAAATTTTCATATTCAAGTTTTAATAATAAATTTTTTTCAATTGATAACATTGCTAAATTATTTAATCTTTCTTGAGACATAGTTGAACGTAAATAAGACTTTATTAATTTTAATTTTGAAAAATAAGCCTTAAGACTTTCAACTTTCTAAAAACTTTTCACCCTGAAAAAACACATACATTAATCATTAATCAGATACATTAATTTTTATCCTAAAAAATTATTTAATATGCAGAAGAAAGATCAATTTATAATATTTTATTTACATATTCTATCAATATATATTTATTTCTTAATTCAATTCGTTCATGAACATGAAAATTATATTTTCATTCCATTTTTCAATCAGAATTATCTCGTCATTGATCAAATTAAATGAAGTAATTAGTCTGATTGTTGAATCATCAAAACATGCCAGCAATTTAATGATGAAATAAATCATAATAATAAAAGTCATTTTATAAAATAATAAAGATCATTTAATAAAAAAAATCATTGCTCACCGACAAAGGCGAGAAGGCCGAAGGGTTAGGGCGCGAAAGCAAAGACGTAGGCCGTAGGCGCGAAGGCGAAGCGCGCGCAGGCCTGGCCGAAGGCGAAGGCGCACTGGCACAGGGTCGGGGCCGTCGGGCGAAGGGTGCACAGGGCCGGGCAAAGCTGCGAAGTCGCGAAGGCGCAGGGCCGGCCGGCGGGGCGAAAGGTGCGCAGGGCCGGGTGAAGGCAAAGGCCACGGCGCAGGGCCGGGCGAAGGGCTCGTAGGGCAGGGCTGGGCGAAGGCGCAGCCGCGCAGGCCACAGGGCGGGGCGAAGGCGAAGGCGAACGGCGACTTGAAAATTTCGGTTCAAATCGGGGATTCATATTTCAGAGCGGAAGGAAGGTGAACGGTTTTTAGAATTTTTTGAGAATTTTAAGGGGTTTTCGGGACTCTAATCGATTAAACCAATTAATAAATTTATTTTAATAATTTTTATTTTTTAATATATATATTGATATATTGAAAGTTGGGCCCCAATTAAAAGGGGCCCTAGGCATAGGCCTTAGTGGCCTATGCCTAGAGCCGGCCCTGGTAAATTTACACCATATTTATCCACACTCATCACTTCCATTAAATGTCAAAATTCATTGATGGATTTAGCTATTTTATATTGGTAAAATTTCATGACAAAATTTTAAAAATCCAAATACTCTAGATCAAAATCATTGATGGACCTAAAAAGCTTTGATCGGATCCATTCCAAGTGATACAGTTTTCTGAAGTGTCCAAAAGTCTATAGTCTTTTATGTGTCTAGATTTCTGATGGTTTTTAAAAGTGTATGACTCAAGATAATTGACACATACATATAACGTATCTAAATTAACTTTATGGGATGTCAGAACCAGGCATGAACACTATAAATACTTTTTACATATTAATCACTTCCATTAGATGTACACTTTTTTAGAAATTTAAGTCTCCTAGGTCTATCAATGAGTTTCAGTTAAATCCATTGATAGACTTAGAGAGCTCTGATCAGACATATTCCAACTCCTATGGGTTTATTAGATAAACTTGTGTTCAAATAAGTCCTCCTTTATTAGTTTAAGGCATTCCCAATAGTGATTAAAATGATTTAAAACTTTCAGTACTACTGTGGTGTTGATTTTTGAAGATTGACATCATTGTGGTGTTGGTTTTCAAAGATCAGCACCAATTAGGTGAGCATAAGTTTGAATAGACCCTCGTTGGCTGATTCAAAACCCTCCCAACGTTCCTCAAAATCATTTTAAACTTTCATTAGATAGTGGTGCTAATTTTCGAAGGCCAACACTAATATAGTGTTGAATATAAGAAACTAGCACCAGCGTGTGTGTCACTTGACACGATACCATAACTTCGCATACGTGTCAAGATTGGACACCATGTATACCTTTTACACAATATCATCTCCCATCCCATTTCAAAATTTTAAAAATCCGAGTTCTCTAGGTCCATTAATGAGTTTCGGTCAAAATCCATTGATGGCCTTAGAGGGCTTTGATCGAGTCCATTTTAACTCTTATGTATTTATTAGGTGAATATGAGTCTGAATATGCCATTGTTAACTGATTCAAGGTCTTCCTAGCATTTTTCAAAATAATTTTAAACTTTCATCAGGCAATGGTGCTAGTTTTTGAAGACCAACACCAATATGATGATGGTTTCCGAAGACCAACATCACAGTCTGTGCAGTTGACAAGTGATTATAACTTCACCTATATGTCTCAGTAATAGGATTGGACACTATGTACACATTCTATGCAATATTATCTCCCATCCCATTTCATATTTTCAAAAATCTAAATCCCCTAGGTCAATTAATGGGTTTTTAGTCAAAACTCATTGATGGCCTTTGAGGGCTCTGATCTGGTACATTCCAACTCCTATGTGTTTATTAGATGAACATGCGTCCAAATATGCTCTTGTTGACTGATTCAAGGCCCTCCCAACGTTCATCAAAATAATTTTAAACTTTAATCAAGCTATAGTGCTGATTTCCAAAGAAAAACACCAATATAGTGCTGCTTTACGAAGACCATCACCAATTTGGTGTTCGTCTTTGGAAACGAGCACCAATTTGGTGTTGGTCTTCGGAAACCAGCATGATAGTGTGTGCCATTTGACACATGATTATAATTTCGTCTACGTGTCATAGGGCTATGATTGAACACCATGTATACATTCTACACACTAACATTTCTCATCTCTCATCTAATTAATATTTTTTTAGGGATGACTATATTTTGGATGAACTTGAATCATGTATGGGTTCCATTGATTCATATTTAGCGGAGAGACAAGGAGCTACTCAACAGTCCATAAATGTAGGCCCAAGTAATATTTTATCTTGTGAAAATAATAATTTGTTGAATAGCAATAGAAATACAAGTAATTTGGCATTTGATCTGGAGAATATTTTGAGCTAACATGGAGTCAACAAGAAGAATAAGATATTAAGATTAAAGAAGAATTAGAATGTAATGCAGATTCAAAAGTATTCTTAGCCGATGATATCCAATTTGACCAAACTGATTTTAATCTAGATCAGTACAATAATTTAGAAGAGTAGTTACCAATTGCTGACAATCTAAATAAAAACGACGGTGATTACTATTGTTCTTCGTGTTCTTAACGAAAAACTCAAAAATTTCGCCTACACTAGGTGTTGTTTCCAAGATTTTCGATGAACAAAAATTATTTTACGCTAGGAAAATCAAATCTAACATAAAATAGTGAAATTGGCGATAATCCTAACTTTATCGCTATAGAAATGATGAAACAACAGTGGTTCTGATACCTCTTATTGGGAATCTTGTTTCCCAACTGCATGAATTCTAAACAAAATGAACTTGATAAAAGAACACAAGACATGCACAAGGATCTATTTTCATCAAGTTCTATAGTAGAAAATAATTATAGAAATCGAAATAGATGATGGGCTTGAATGGAGCGAAATATCCATCATCAGTAAATGTCTGACACCGAGCATGATTATCCTGTAGGCTGAAGGAGAGAAGAATTGTGGAAGAAACAAAATGAGAAATTAACAAATGAAGAGAAACTACCCTCTCTAGGTTTTACCCAAAAAAGTTTTTATTCAATAACAAAGATAATCCCTAATATCAACTAAACAGACGCTTATATAGATCAAATATCCTAACTTATAAAAAAATTATCAAAAATACCCTAAATACTAAAAAAATAAAAATTATCAAAAATAGTAAAAAAGATGTTTGAGACATCCGAAAAAGCACTAAATGATGTTTGATGGATCCAAAACTAAGCCATTATGCGCTCTACATAATAATAAATAAAGGTCTCTAAAAGAGCTTCAATTAGCAACCAACCGCGCTTTATTTTGATATCCGAGTCAAAAATTATGATCCATTGAAGATCAGCTCCTCCTGTGTCAGTTCTACATCAATGTCGTCCAAGACATCGAAATCCTACGAAGAAGAGGAGCAAGCAAGAGAGCTGATCTTTCGGAGGAGTTGTAGGACCGATGGGATCGATAGAGAGGTGAATATCAATCGTTCACTTTTCTCATTTCAGTGTTCTTTTGTTTCTATCAAGGTTAGTACGTGGTGGAATATAATAATAAAAGCAATAAAAAGGAAACACACGGGATTTACTTGGTTCACAATCCTCATGGTTGCTAGTCTAAGATCTATGTAGAAGAGATGTTCATCCACTAGTGTTATCCTTTTCAGAGTTGGAGAAATTCGTCTTACAATTTTAAGTACAAGTAAAAGATACAAAGTAAAGCACAATTTGTAATGAATAACAAATAACTTTGTCAAGTCGATTTGGAAGTCCTGAGCGCAACGCACCTCTTTTGAAGCTTCTTTGGTCTTAGAGTTTCGTAATGTATTTTCTTCGAGCACTGAAGTAGGAGAGTAGTGGAGAATTATTTTTCGGCTCTATTCCCAAGGCCTTTTTTATAAAGCTTTTTCAGCCTATCGATAAGCCTTATTGGTATATCAATCATAGATAAAATTTGATCCAAAAGATCAAGCTCTTCATGATCCAGGATCTCATCTTATCAAGTTTATCGATCTACCAATTCAGATGTCAAATCATCGATCCAGGTTCGAACTCGAACCCGATCAATCGAACCTCGATCGGTCTACTGATCCTTCTTGGATCCGGTTCGAGCTGAATCAAGTCTGGTTTACATCGGACTTACTCTAACTACATCTGGTTTGTGTCTGTCTGCTTCCTTAATCTTGCTTTCAGCTCTAAGTTCCTACAAAACAAGTATGTACAAACAAGCAATCTAACTTAATCATGTAAGTCTATCTAATTTACTAAGCTTACCTAAATATTATCTTGTAGGTCTGGCCTACTAGACTTACCTTACCATCTAAGGTCACCCCTTTAGGATCAGTTGGGAGTCTAGTTAGTTGGGCTTGTTAATCATCAGAGAGAACTCTTCCAAATTGCATACATGTTGCTTGGAATGGAGATTTGTCCACCTATACTCCAAGTTGTGAATGAAAGTGTCTCACAAATTCCTACACTACTTCCTCATATTTGGTAGTGGTTTCTCCATTACTTCTCTACCACCATTATCTTTTTTTATTGTTTCTTTTCACTATGGAGTGGAAAAAGAGTGTTTCTATCAACTTCCTTGAAATACTTATGTTTGGTACATTGCAAGTAGAAGAGGTATTCATCTCAAGCAAGCATATCCGTTATTTTTCTTGCTTCCTTATATTCCTCATCCATACATCCTTGGATTAGATCTCTTTGTTGTATTTTCTCTAGGTGTGTTTGTGCCCTTTCTCTCTCTCTTGGATGTGTTTGTAATTTTGATAGTTGAGTTGTCGAAGAGGCCTCTTGAGTAATGTGAGTTTCTGTTTGAGCTTATATTAGGTTGCATCATTTGTAATCCATGTGCTTGCATATTTCTAATTATCCTGCACAAGTTGGTTGAAACTAGGATACGTCGTCCACATGTTATAAAATTTAAACGCTTTGACGTAGTGTCTTCTGGGTTCCAAAAGGGAGACAGTACATGAAGTATGATTTGAGAAAACCCCAAGAGTTTTGAATTCTGGAAAACTACTTCTGTCATGATCCAATCATAATTTATTTACCATGACATAGTCAAGTTTGCATACTATGTGTCCATTTGTCCATGTGAACTGACAACTAGTAATGTGTAGATCTTCTATCCCATCATGAATGTAAATTCTTAGAAATCATTTGTAGCATATGATATGACATCCATCCCTCCTTGTTTATTAGCAGGGGAAAAAGGAGGGTTGAAATCTCCTATGATAAGCCAAGGTAAGCCCATAGTTTCAACAATTTGGTGAAGGCCTTCCCACATGAATTTTCATCTTCTGATGGAGAGTTGTCCATATACAAATATCACTGTATAGGAGGCTCCTATAGCCTTACACTTGAGTGTGGTATGGATGAATTGGTCTTCGAATTGTTTGATTTCTAATGTGATGATTTGAGAATCCCACAAAAGTAACATTTTGTTTTTGGGTAGCTTACCTAATTGTTGTTCTGTGTCCCATTGCTGAAATTTAATGGTTTTCAATTTTTGTTAGTATTGTTCTGTTAACTTTGTTTCCATGAGGCATAATATACTCATCTTTTATTTCAGGAGGAGGTCAGTCACCTCCTTTTATTTGAGGCCTTTATTGAGACCTCTGATGTTCCAAGCTCCTAACTTCATATGGTTTAGGCGGTAATAACTGTTTAACAATGATTTTGCTTTTCCTTTTTTGTTGCCATTTCTCATCCCGTGTCTGTTCATGTTCTAATTGCACTATTTCAGTTTCTGTGTTTGTAGCTGCTTCTGTTTCTATTCTTTCCTTTGACATTTCTGTGTCCGTAATTTGATTTCCCCTTGGGTCCTTTTGAAGAGTTTCTTGCCTATTTGAAACCATGCCCTGAGGCCAATGTGCAGGGAGGACCATTGCTCTTGCTTCCATTGCTAGTTTCTTTTTGTGAGCTCTAGATCTGGTTTGTATCTTGCATGTGTTGTTTTCACCAATTTGATGCTCTGTATTCATTCCAATCTGTTGATTTATACTCCCTTCATCTGTAGTACTGCTATCCTTATAAATGTGCTCAGGATCTCCTCCTTGAATCTGTTTTTGAGCCAATGGTGTAGCCATGTTTGGAAGAGGCAGTGTGCCAAGGTGCCACTGCTACTGATCAGTTTTACTTCTCTGGTCAATTACCTTTAGATGAAGTGTGCCAGGGTGTGCCAGTTTCTGTCCAGTTCTGTTCACAGAGAGCTCAGGTTGTGTTTCTCCATCAGAATCCTTTGTTTCCTTCTGTTTCTGGTAGTAGGGATTTGATATACCAAACACCTCAACATCTAGTTCTGAGATTGTTACTGATGCTGAACCTGGAGTCATCTTCAAAGGTGGATCTATACTGTTGTCAGACCTGGTCTCTTGAAATTGTGATACTATATGGCTATGGAACTGTGTCATTGCTTGGAGAGACTTTGAGGGCTTCACTATGCTGCTCTTGCAGATTCTGTGCAGAAATTGAAACCTTGTTTCCTGCAGCAGTGCCTTTCTTTTCTTACTATTGGGAATCTGATGGGGAGCTGCTGAGAGGTCCTCTAAATTTATTTTGCTGGTTTTCTGTTGGGCATTATCAGTATATGAAATTGGTGTTGGGGCAGGAAATAAATCTAAAACTGCCTCCAAAATTGGTTCAGCAGTATTGAATTTCATACTGTGTGCCTCTGACAGTTTTGTTTGGCACAGCTGTGACCCATTCGGTTGGTGTTGATCTTGCCTGTTCTGAATATTCTTAGTGTTTCCTCCTCCCCTTCAACTCCCTAGCAGTGTTTCCGATACCTACACTTTGGGGAGGCTTGGTCATCAGATTCAGATTCAGATTCTGAATCTGTTTGCTCCTCTGGTCTAGGTATTTGCCTTGTTAAGTTTTCAGTAGCCTGCTGTTGTTTAGTAAGCACACTGTCTGGAACAGTGCAGGTATCTGAAACTGAAGTTGAACAGATTGAAACAGTGGAGGAATCAAAAAACTGCCTGAGCTGGGTTGTTCTCCCCTGATTTCCATCTGTTGAGGCCTCAGCACCATTCACATGTGATGTGCTTCCTGGCTTTGAGGTAGGGAGGAGATCGGCTGCAACAGTGAACAACACTGAAACTGAATTTAATGGAGCAATATCCAATTCTAAAACTGGGTTTGGAAATGTTGTGATAGGTTGAGTTTGACTTCTTGTCTTCTTACAAGTAGCTTGAGCTTGTACTTGTCTAGCCGACTGATCCATAAATTCCAATTGTCTATCTGTGCCACTTCCCTTGATTGGCATTGAAACTGATACGAACTGAGAATCTGCTGGAACAGTGCTATTTTTTGAAATTTTTTGTGCTCATACTGTGATTTCTTGGTTTTGGTGCGAATTGGCGCTCTCCTGTTGATTTGATTGAGGTAGCATTTGCACAGCTAATTGCCCATTTGTTTGTCCGCGCAAACCAGAAGCTACTCCTGATGAATCACCTATTGCGACCAAACCTGATGGTTTTGCCAATTCTCAAGCAGAAACTGATATCCCAGAACAGTTTGCCTTTGTTCTCCATATCTGTTTGCTTGTCTGGCATGGGGGAGGGGATTGAAAGAATCTTCCTTGCTGGCCATTACTGTACATCACTTTCTCAATTGTTAGCATCATTTATGTTGTCCTTAATCCATCTGTAATAGTGTCAGAGACTGAGATCGAACACGAACCTAAGCTTGTGACTGAAACTGAAACTGGAAGCATGGTGCATTGTTTTACAGTTTGTTTCTTTTTGTCTTGCCAATTTGATCCAGTCTTTAGAGGCTTATCTGGTTGCACATTTAATTTCTGTTGCCCATTACCTGCAGTTGGGTTCAATATCTCTGAATTGGTAGCAGAAACTGATACATCAGTGCCTGAAAGTCCTGAACTTGTGGTTGCATTGTTCCTTGCATTCCATGCCCTATTGATTGGCTGGTTGGGCGATTTGATTAAACTTTGTTTTGGGCCATTGGTATGTGTCCCTGCCTTCTCTGTAGGGCTCTCGTAGCTACCCTTAGACACTGCTCTATTTGTATTGGTATTTGTGTTCCTTGTATTCCTTGGAGCGTGCCAGACTGGCACTGTTTTGTGCCAGTTTGGTCTGATAGATGGAATTCAGTCGTTTTCTCTTTACCCTGTGTCATTGTGAGGCTTTTACAAAGACTATCCAGATTAGTTGCTTGGGATTGAGAAGTCCCTTGGGCAGTGGAGGAATTCAAAGGGCAGTGAGTTTGGTAGTGTCCTAACTGCCTACAGGTTGAACATAGCTTCAAGGTGGATTCAAATTTTAGTTGGAGATCCACCTAAACTATCTGAGTTAGTGATTGTGTATGCTGTAGTTTGGCGTCGAAATCTTCCATTGTGCAAAGTTTTCAAACGACGCGAATCAAAGCTATTTATCCCACGCCCTCATGATTTTATTTTTGGGCTTTTATCCAAAAGGCCTCGTACCAATGAGATATTTTCCATCTTATAATCTCAGGATCTTTTCCATATATTTTCAATATGGAACTTTGATTGTATTCCAACAATCTACCCCTCAAACAAAGGATCACTGGGAGCCCCCCTTATTGGTACGGATCGCAACGGATCCGCCCTTTAACAGTCCCAACGGATCCCTTATTGGTACGGATCCCAACGAACCCGCCCCCTTAACAGTCCCAACGGACCCCTTATTAGTACTGATCCCAACGGATCCGCCCCCTTAACGGTCCCAACGGACCCCTTATTGTTACAGATCCTAACGGACCTGCCCCCTTAACGGTTCTAACTGACCCCTTATTAGGAGCCCCCACCACATGGACCCGCTTTGATACCACTATTAGATCCGATAGAATCCATATATATCTCTACCCCACGGAGACCTACCTATAGTTAGGTCAAAGTACCAGTGACCATGACGGTTTGGTTGGTTACGACGACGTCAAGTTGGCGGCGGAGGAAGACTCGGCATTCAGGCGAGCCTCCCGGTGGTGTGGTACGTAGTGGTAATAGTACGCGCCCCGCTCCGAAACACAGAGAAAGGTGCGTGCCGCACTCACGAGGGACTGCCTGTGAGATACTGGAGGAAGGTGGGGATGAGGTCTCTACAACGGTAGAGATATTGTCCACTTTGGACTCACGCGCCTCATGGTTTTGTTTTTGAGTTTTTGCCTAAAAGGCCTAGCTCGTACCAATAAGATATTTTCCATCTTATAACCTCAGGATCTTTTCCATATATTTCCAATGTGGGACTTTGATTGTATTCCAACATAAAAAATTTTCTTCGAAATACTTTAATTCATTTTAAATCAAATGAATCCGTTTAATTCATTCCAATTTGATTTATTCATAATTTAATATAATCTTTATCTCCGTGCCTATTCCATGGGTTTAATTTGAATTCAATTCAATTTTAATTCAATGCTCTTATTTTGTGTTCGATGATTCACTTCGTTTATTTATTATTTTATTTTGTAAAATTCAATACTAAACAAAGTGTGATGATCCTGTCAAGTATGGCTAGCCTCGGATGGTTGACTAATGTGTCTAGTTGTTGTGCGTGTAGTTTAGTTTGAGTGAATTTGTAAGGTTGAGTTGGTTAGGTTAGTTGGGCAATGAAGATCCGCACATGTGAAGAAACTACGAAACTGTTATATTTGTTAGAGAATTTGCCGTTCCTTTCATAATACATGACTAATTAATTAACAAGTGTAATGACGACCTAGTTCTTCATATTCATTGAGTAATACATACATTAATTTATTGATAGACATACAAATCACAATATGTTTTTCCATATAGTTGGTACACTAGTAGTTAAAAGGTTTTATTAAGTTATTATGTAATGGTTATATTAAAAATTAGACATCATGGTATTTTTTCACTGAAGATTAAGTTTTTGTGTTACCTGTTACACTTGTGGCATTAGGGCTACTAACGTTTGGCATATGGCAGCGCTTACCAAAATCTTTTGGATCTCGGTATAATTCTTGACTTGTTATTTTGTCGAATAATTATTCTAATATCTGGAACATAAAATCTATGTAATATCGATAGATCGAGAAAAGAAATTCAAAACATATAACCGATGTAGTCACCTAAAAATAATCTTTCAGTTTCAAAGCAGCCATCATAAATTCTATCCAACTTTTGACTCCTACAGTCTTCTGTGCTAATCGCATTCATAGCGCGAAGTCGTCGTTTAAAATTCTAAAGCAACAATTGACTCTTAGAATTCTGCATGCTAATCTTCAGTCAACTCCATAAGTAATCTCCATCCATGGCAAGTATCCCACAGTATTTGCGGAAAATCCAAACAAGTTCTCTGCTCCATCTCCTCCACTGACGTCGCCTGAGCTAATTAGACATATATGGCCACTGATCAGCAGCAAATCACCCTCAAAGTCTTTGTGAACAAGACCAAAAACTGCGTAGCTTTTGTTGAATCGGGCTTGGATTTCGTGGATGTTCTCCTCAGCTTCCTCACTCTGCCTGTTGGCACCGTCGTCCGTCTTCTCAACAAGCAGTCGTCCTTGGGTTGCTTCGATAATATTTACCAAAGCGTTGAGCAGCTTGATGAGAAGTACCTGATGACGGCGGCCTGCAGGTCGATGTTGACCAACCCAGTGAATTCATCTGGAGTGAAATGCAAGAGACTTAGGATTAATATTGATGAAATGGGAGATCTATATACATGCTCATCTAAGAACTGCTTTCTTTGGTTCAGCTATTACTCAGGCTTCAAATGTGGGTGTGGTGGTGACTTTAATAAGGCAATGACTTATTATCTGAATCTAGATCCTGTTGATTATCAAGCATTTCATGGCGTATTCGTCAAAGGGGCTAAATTTGTTGTTACAGATGCTCTTTGTATACCTTTGGTTGATGACTTCATTTCGACTTTAAACGAGTGTGGCAATGGTGCTGGTAACCATTTGGAAGAAAGATTGATAAAGATTGAACGAGAACAGGCAAGTTTTCTTTTTCTTTCGGCGTCTTCTATTTTTTTTGTTGTTGTCCTAATTCAATAGCTGATGTTAATTCAATTCATAAATTTAATGCATGCATGCATGCAGGTTTTACGTATTCTTAAAAGGTCCCTCGTTTCTGACACTCCACTAACTGATGTTTTATTGCAAAATCGAGAAGACATCACACCCAAGTTTTTAGATCCTTCAGTTGAAAAAACTGTTGAAAAGAAGGCGTTTGATAAGGAGAAGAAGATCTACAAACTGAACATGGTTCTTACTCGTAACAAGGTGTTGTATGCTCTGGCGAGTCAGGACTTCGTTGATTTAATTTTCAGTTTTCTCACATTTCCACTAGGTTCTCTGAAGAAGCAATTGGGCAGTCGATTCCGGCCGATTGGATGTCTCAATAACTTGTATGGTAGTGCAGAGCGTTTGCAGTCATCAGGTTACGTGGTTGCAGGCTGCGCAGAGAAACTGCTTAATCCTAAGCTCGCACCACATTTCAACTGCAAGAATCAAGTCATTGGAGTGGAGGAGGAGAAGCAAGATATCTACTATGCTTGTTACTGCTTCTGCAAACTAATCGCAACGAATTACTACTGTAGACCACATGGCCATAATGGCCAGCAGGGACAACGGGCAACACTTGCAGACCCCAAAAGTCAAGTCAGAGGAACAATTTCTTCACAGGGAAGCTACTGTCGGGAACTATTGTACATGGTCACCGACGAACTCGTAGTCACCCCACTATGCCTCACAGAAGTCATTTCATTTCGCAAGGAAATCTCTGATCCAATCAAGACGGCAGAGTTGAGCGTAGCTGAAGGGGAGGTCAGTCTGGTTGCTTCGCCTTTAATTTGTGTCGGTGCAAGTACTTCAAAAGTATGAGAATTCATGTTGCTTTTGTTGCTCTTGTTTCAGGTTCTTGATTTTCTTGCTGTTGCTTTGACGTCCAACACAGCTCTAACAGATGCCTTCTTAGCGAGGACTGCTGGTGTGTTCACTTCGGTGGAAGAGAAGGGGGAATGATTTGGAGGGAGAGAGTTGGTAGTAAATGAAAGAAACTGATTAATTATAAGTTCTCGTTACATTTTGTCATTTGTGCTATGGTTTAATTTCTTATCAAAAAAATTATCATTTTAGTTTAAGCTCGTTGTTTTTTTTTTTGTTTTTGATGATTAAATCTCATACTATCCAATTGTCTTGTTCAATTTTGATAGCCAAGACTTAGGGGTTTGTAATAACTTTAAGAACATGTCAAATAGAAACCTACACAATTAGCATTATGAAGTGAACAATTAAATTATACTTGAAAGCGTGTTCAGCCGTCCGACTAAGATTACACGTGTGTTCGAATAGGGTTGTATGAGGCCCAGTCAGTAGAATAGGCTTGAGCTAGCGACCGATCAAGCTCACGATCGATCGAGTTGGCGGTCAACCGAGTTCATGTACGAGACCGACCAAGCACACGACCAAGGCAGA
>NC_133864.1:18130329-18153461 GCF_044706935.1 Curcuma longa
TTGTAACAAAAGAGTTAGGATGGTACTGGAGAAGAATCTCGACAGATCACTCCGATACTTAAATTATGATTTACTTGAGGTATATAGCTAGAGTAGGAAGAAAAGTAATAGAGAGAGACAACTTGATGGAGTTGATGAGAGTGTGTGTGAGAGAGAGAGCCCCCTTTGCACTCACATTTCCTAGGGTTTATATAGTTGTCGAAAGAAAATCTCCACATCAAAGCTAATGAGCGGACTATATCTGATAGTTGTTGGTGGTCTTTCCATTAGTTGAGTGTCACGTGTCTAATGGATGGTCTCAAGGGAACAAGAACTCTACGGTGTTTTTTGTGTTTTGGAATATTCGCAGTCATTGTTTACATGTGTTCTCAGTAGACTTTGTAAAGGGCTGGTCTGGCCTGAAGAGGGATAAGCAAGTGAAATCGATATTGAGTAGTCTTAAGAGTAGACAACGTTTGGAGCTAAAACAATGAGGTTGCCGAGATTTAAAGCCAAGGGAGGAATGGTGCCAAGGTCAGAGGCCAAGATCTGAGGATAAGATATATATAAGGTTGCTGAGATCCAAGGTCAAAATCTACGGTTGAGACATGAGGTTGCCAAGATCATAGGCTTAGATGTGAGGTTGCCAACATCCAAGGTCGAGATCGAAGGTTTAGACGTGAGGTTGCTGACATCCAAGGTTGAGATCGGAGGTTTAGACGTGAGGTTATCGACATCCAAGGTTGAGATCGGAGGTTTAGACTTGAGATTGCTGACATCCAAGGTCGAGATCTGAGGCTGAGACATGAGGTCGTCGAGATCGAAGGCTAAGATCAGAGGCTTAGACGTGAGGTTGCTGACATCTAAGGCCGAGATTGGAGGCTTAAACATGAGGTTGCTAATACCCAAGGCTGAGATCTGCGATTGAGACATGAGATTGTCGAGATCGAAAGCCGAGATTGGAGGCTTAGACTGAGGTTGCCGACATCCAAGGTCGAGATCGGAGCCTTATATATGAGGTTGTTGACATCCAAGGCTTAGATTGAGGTTGCCGACATCCAAGGTCAAGATTGGAGGCTTAGACGTGAGATTGCTGATATCCAAGATTGAGATATAAGGTTGAGACATGAGGTTGCCGAAATCCAAAGTTGAGATCAGAAGCTTAGACGTGAGATTGTTGACATCCAAGGCCGAGATCGGAGGCTTAGACATAAGGTTACTGACATCCAAGACTTAGACGTGAGGTTGCTGACATCCAAGGTTGAGATATGAGGTTGCCGAAATCCAAGGCCAAGATCGGAGGCTTAGACGTGAGGTTGTAAACATCCAAGACTGAGATATAAGGTTGAGACATTCACTACAAGAAAATCGGTCTTTAACAACACTCAAAAGACATCGGTTTTATGGCAAAACCGATGTCTTTTACTTTTTTACAACGGTTTTAAGAAAAACCGATGTCTTTGAGAGGTTGATGGGAGACTGCGACAACGGTTTTTGGAGGATACAACAACGGTTTTAAAACTGTTGTCTATGTCCGCCTACAACAACGATTTTTGAAGACTACGACAACAGTTTGAAAACCGTTGTCTATTTGCGATTTCAACAACGGTTTTGGAAGCTATAACAACAATTTAAAATCGGTGTCTATTTGCGCTTTCAACAACGGTTTTGAAAGCTATAATAACAATTTAAAACCGTTGTATATTTAGATTTTTTCTTTCCCTCTCTCCCTCCAAATATTTCTTCCAACCTGCGCTTCCAACACTACACCCGGCCGACTTAACCCCTTGTAAACCCTAGACGCGTCTTCAACGACACCGCCGCGTCTTCAACGACACCGCTCCACCGCCGCGTCTTCAACGACACCGCCACCTACGCGTTCCCCCCTCAACTCCACAGAAGACCTTCGTCTCCACTTCCTCCCCTTCTCAATCGACGGTCGGGACATCTCCGCCGCTTCGCTTCCTCCGGACCATCGTCTCCACTTCCACCGCAACCTTCGGCTCCACTTCTACACCTTCGGCTCCACTTCCTCCCCTTCTCAATCGACGGTCGGGACATCTCCGCCGCTTCGCTTCCTCCGGACAATCGTCTCCACTTCCTCCGCAACCTTCGGCTCCACTTCTACACCTTCGGCTCCACTTCCACACCTTCGGCTTCATCTTCTTTCGCCTTCGTCAGCGCCGTCGAGGTCTTCACCATCCCCTCCTATCTCTTCGAGTGGCCCAGCAACCTAGCAACCCAGGTGATCCGTCGACAAGCAAAAATATCCTCTCTTTTCTCTGCCTCGGCGCAACCCAGGTGATCCCTCTTCACCATCCCCTCCTATCTTTTCTCTGCCTTCGGCTCCATTTTGTTTTGCTGTATGATTCGTGCAATCTGCCAGTTGATGATACTAATGATATGCAGAGAAGGAGGACAGTCAAGAGCTTGGAATTGCGGAATTCTTTGAACACTATTGTTCTTCCTCTTGGGTCACTTGAGATTGGATTATCACGTCACAGGGCCTTGCTCTTTAAGGTAGTTCATTTAAGGGTTTTTTTTTTATCTTTTCCCTTAAAATTACATATGTAACTGTCATATCTCATTTCTGTTTTGTAGCTTGAGATGGGCATTTAAATTGATTTGCAATTCTAATGAAAATTAGACGCAATTTGGTGCTGATTGGACTCAATTGATGTTACTTTCTTGTTTCGGAATTATTGTTTGACATCATAATGAAAATTTTGTTTTTTAGTATATGTTGCAGACTCTGCTTATCAGGTTCATCTGATTCAATGATCCGGTAAGGCATGGAGGTGCTTGAAAAGGTTCATCTCAGTAGATTGTATCAGATTCATCTGCTTATCAGATTCTGTTTTTTAATATATGTTGCAGATTTGTTTCTTAGTACTGGTGATTGTGCTTATCCACCTTGCTGCCCTGTATCGGGGTTTACTTCTGAATCGCCATGGAGGTGCTTAAAATGCCCCACCTAGCATCACACATGAACGTGACTTGATCGAATATGATGTTTGTGGTAAATTTCTTAAGAGTCAAAACCAAATTATGGAAAATTTCCTTAAGATGTTATGTTCGTGCAATGAACTTTGAAACTCACTATCTTGTTGAGAAGTCTAAACATTTGCCTTCACTGTCTGTGTTTCTTAATTCCTTTCTAATTCATGTAACTTGTAGTTGCTGGGCCTCCTTGAGAGCTTCAAGGGAATGACTTCAGATCAAATTGCTTCTCAGTGTTTACTCAAATCTTACATTTGTATATGGGTGTCTTAAGAGAGCTGAGTGGATCAAGTACCTAGCAACCTTTACAAACTCAGAAGTCAGAGCAAATTCAGTTTATGATGCTGTAAGGCCTAACTTATAAGTCCTTGTGTTTACTTTCAAACTTGAATTTGAGAAAATATGTCTGATTAAGGTCTAACTTATAATTGTGTAAGGTTTTGTCATCTAGAGAATATCTGTGTCACATCTTTAAATATCGCAGGTTAAAAAAAATTACATGTGCTTGAAAAAAGCTGCTGCAAATCTTACATCCAAGTTCAAGCCCATTGTAGTATGGGTGGTGTATAACCAGGTTTTTCTTTAAGTGTTGTTTTAGTGCATTTTGGTAAAATTTTAGTTCATTGGTGAGGTTCAAATTTATAGCATGATACTAGCACTTTTTATGGAACTTGTATCGATCAGTTACTGTACTTGTGCAGGGAGTATGGTCATTTTCCAATGTTTCAGATCCAGATGATATGGACAACTTCCATGCAATCCTTTGTGTAAGCTTTAATCACAAGATTCTTTTGGTGCCTCAAAATTCATTGGTTCGACACCTACTAGTGATCATTTACTTGATTTTGTATTCATACCATTCTTATATATCAGCCAATCAGCCATCCGTGGGACCAGAAAGAGGACGATGGGGCCTAATAAAGAGTGGAAACCCAAGTCAGTACTTGCAAACCCTGCTCAGGCTTCTGGTGATTCAGATGAGGACGAAGAGGATGATGATGAACAATATGGCGAAGACCAGGAAGACGACGATGGGGCTGAAGGTGATCCTTCTGGAGATGAAAACGCTGAGGGAATGTGTAATATGTTGTAAGAAAAATATTTGTATTAGTTACTTTTGGTTATTTGTAAATATTGAGGTGATTAAATACATCGGTGCTTTTCTATTTGTGATTTGTTGGGTGAATTTATAATATTATGATAATTTTGTACTATTGGGAATTAGATTGATGTCACTCTTGCTCGATCATCATTTACAAACATCATAAAAAATTAAATGTTATTACAACAGTTTTAAAATCAATGACATCGGTTTGAAAGCGTTGTCGTTAAGTGATATTACATCGGTCGAAAATCGTTGTTAAAATTGATGTTAAACAGATATTACATCGGTTTTACACTGTTGCATAACCGATGTCGTTGAGTTATACTACATCGGTATTACATCGGTTACAAACCGATGTTGTTAATATATACCACATCGGTTACAAACCGATGTCTAAAATGTCAGACCTTTTACATCGCCTTCATAGACATCGGTCGATTTTCTCATAGACATCGGTGGAAAACCGATGTCTATGACTGTTTTTCTTGTAGTGGTTACTGACATCCAAGACTGAGATTTGCGGTTGAGACATAGGGTTACCGAGATCTAAGACTGAGACAGAAATAATACTAATTCAATCTAACTCGAATCTCAATCGGGTTAGACTTGATTCTCCTTGAGTTGTGTCTAACACATCTTGACTTTGATTGATAGATCAACATGATTGTTGACTATATGAGCCACGTGGAGGTGAAAAGATTCCGCCACATCACACACAATAAATGCATTATTGATAGACATAAAAATCACAGTATGCATTTCTATGTATTATGTTTGGGGGAGATTATATTCATGTCTGACTTACAATTCAAAATCTACAGTTTGAAAGATGAACTTTAGCCTACCTTTATGCCTTTTTATTGTGACTCATGTACGAAGGAGAGAAAAAATCCACTAACAAAAAGGGAAAGGAAATCCATTAAAGAAAAAGAAAGGGTAAAGAGAAAGGTTGAGCTACAAGATTGATATGAGTTCGCGGACGTTGCAAACTCACGGCCTCTTCGGCTCTTCGCCACCTTTCTCCTCTATTTCCTTTTTTTTTTCTCTTTTTTTTCTTACGTGTCTTCCCTCCCACCGCCTCAGGTGGTGCCGGCCCTCTTCCATGCACCGACTCTACTCTCTATTTCTCCTCTCAATCTGTTCACAACAGCAGCAATCTCTCTCCTGCTTCTTTCCCCTCTCCTTCTCTTCTCAAGAGCAGCAGCTCTCCCTCTTCCATTTCTTTTGTTGTTTTTTCCAGCCGACCACAGCCACCACAGCAGCCTTTATTTTTCTCGGCAGCAGCCGCCGGAGCTTACCAGAGCTAGTCGAGGCCACCGGCGAAGAGGAAAAAGGTGCTCCTTCCTTTTCTTTCACTGTCCCAGTAGTTTTCTTCATTTTTGTTTTACTCATCCCTAGCAAAAGCTCTCTTGTTCTTCCAGCCAACAGCAAGCCCGCTGATCACCTTTCTTCCAGTAAACCATCACTCCTTTCATTTCCTCTTGGGTTTCCAGCAACAACATGAACAACAGCTTCTTTTCCTAGATTCCAGCACCTAGCAGTAGCAAGCAGTCGTTCTCAAGGTGAATCTGGTATCATTTAGTTTTTCTTTTTGTCCCTGCTAGTCCTGATAACCTTTCCATGTCTCTAATGGAATGAAGGTACAAATTGCCCTAGACTTATTAGGGAAAAAGCATGCAGGGTACAATTGATCGAGTGATCCAAATCGACTAAATATCTATCTAATCTCGTCAATTACTGAAAAAGATAGTATTATATCCTGTTTTAGGTTGGTATAGTAATAGGTTTCATGTAGGAAGTAGAATTTTAACGAGGTAGCATGATCAAGATCCCATCCATCAGCTTCGAATTCTAGAAAATTTTGAGATTTCATGTTATTTTAATTATTGGATATTGATTTGAGTTTTTGAGTCATTTTTATATCATACTTGTAAATACAAGTTCGCGCTGAGCACAACCGCTACGATTCTAAATTTTTGTTTGATTTTCATATATTTATGCTTCTACATGAATAAATAAAGAAAATTGATTATATATGTTTGTATAACTGTTTTTAAAAATGAGATGAAAATAATATTTAAAAATCATAAAATGAGTTATAAAATAATTAGGTTGGTCATTTGTAAGATATGAATTCAGAATTTAATAATTATTGTAAAAAGAGTTAAAGTAAAATAATAAAAATGTAAATGTAGAATATTAAAAGATAAAAATTTTGAGTCTAATCTTATATTACAGTATTTGATCGCTCAACGTATGGATTTATTTGTGCGAACATTTGTACATGTTGATCAGTCAGATGATTAAACAAATAATAATGGAGAATTACTTTACTTGATAATAAAAGATGATGATAATTCATGAATGATAATATCAACACTAAATATTGATAAACAATTAATATAAAAATAGTAAATGATTATAGATATATTTATATATCTAAATATGAATAAGTCAAAGAACCAAAAGATATAATTAATATTGTAATATGAAATTATGATGTATCTTACTTTCTTGACTTACTAAATAAGATTAAATTTATATATATCTTTTTTAATTATCCATTTAGTAATTTATATTTAATGTATGCTTTTTAAATTAATTTTCAATTTTATAGGTACATATATCTCTTTGATATCATGGTTAATTTTAATTTGTACATAGAATTGTTAAGATCTTTGATTCCTTAATATTTGACTTGTTTTTTATTTTGTATTTTCATTTTATTTCATTCTCTTTTATTATACTATACCTAGCGTGCCGAAATTACACCTCCAGAACTGACAAATTCTTAAGTAACTATTGACTTCTACGATTCTCACTGGTAACTGCATTCATAGCACGTGCGGCCTCCAAAAATTTGAATACCTTTAAAATTCCTAAGCAACTATTTGACTCTTACAATTAATTCTGCATGCTAATTTCCAGTTAACTCGAATGAGCCTCACAGCAAGTTACTATAAGTATTCCAGTGTTTGCACAAAATCCAAACAAGTTCTCTGCTTTATCTCCTCCACGGATCGGACGTTGCCCGAGCTAATTAGACATATATGGCCACTGATCAGCAGCAAATCACCCTCAAAGTCTTTGTGAACAAGACTCAGAACTGCGTAGTTTTTGTGGAATCGGACTTGGATTTCGTGGATGTTCTCCTCAGCTTCCTCACGCTGCCTGTTGGCACCGTCGTCCGACTTCTCAACAAGCAGTCGTCCTTGGGTTGCTTCGATAAGCTTTACGAAAGCGTTGAGCAGCTCGATGAGAAGTACCTGATGACGGCAGCCTGCAGGTCGATGTTGACCAACCCAGTGAATTCATCTGGAGTTAAATGCCAGAAACTTAGGATTAATATCGATGAAATGGGAGAGCTATATAAATGTTCCAATAGTTGCCATCGGTTTAGCTACAGCTATTATTCAGGCCTCAAATGCCAGTGTGGTGGTGACATTAATAAGGCAGTTAGTTATGATCTGAATCGAGATGATGTTAATTATGAAGAATTTCATGGCGTATTCATCCAAGGGGCTAAATTTGTCGTTACAGATGCTCTTTGTATACTTTTGGTTGAGGACCTCATTTCGACTTTAAACAAGTGTGGTAATGGTGACTGTAACCACCTGGAAGAGAGATCGGTAAAGATTGAACGAGAACAGGTAATTAAGTTTTCATTTATTTTTCTTCGGCATCTTCTAATTCCTTGTCGTTCTACTTCATTAGCTGATGGTAATTCAATTGATAAATTCAATGCATTCAGGTTTTACGTATTCTTAAAAGGTCCCTCGTTTCCGACACTCCGCTAGCTGATGTTTTATTGCAAAATGGAGAAGACATCACACCCAAGTTTTCAGATCCTTCAGTTGAAAAAACGGTTGAAAAAAAGGCGTTTGATAAGGAGAAGAAGATCTACAAACTCGACATGGTTCTTACTCGTAACAAGGTGTTGTATGCTGTGGCGAGTCAGGACTTCGTTGATTTAATTTTCAGTTTTCTCACATTTCCATTGGGTTCTCTGAAGAGACACTTGGGCAGTCGATTCCAATCGATAGGATGTCTTAATAAATTGTATGGTAGTGCAGAGCTTTTGCGGTCATCAGGTTACATGGTTGCAGGCTGCGAAGAGAGATTGCTTAATCCTAAGCTTGCGCCATATTTCAACTGCAAGAATCAAGTCATTAGACTGGAGGAGGAGAAGCAAGTTACCTACTATACATGTTACTGCAGCTGCAAACTAAGTGCGACGACTTTCTACTGCCAACCAAGTAACCATAACGGGGCACATACGGCAACACTTATAGACCCCAAAAGTCAACCCAGAGGAACAAGTTCTTCACGTGGAAGCTACTGTCAGGAACTAATGTACATGGTCACCGACGAACTCGTAGTCACCCCACTGTCCCTCACAGAAGTCGTTTCATTTCGCAAGGAAATCTCTGATCCAATAAAGATGACCGAGTTAAGCGTAGCTGAAGAGGAGGTCAGTCTGGTCGCTTCGCCTTTAATTTGTGTTGGTGCAACTACTTCAAAAATATGAGATCTAGCTAATTGCTGCTGCATGTTGTTGCATGCTCTTGTTTCAGGTTCTTGATTTTCTTGCTGTTGCTTTGACGTCCAACGCAGCCCTAACAGACGCCTTCTTAGCGAGGACTGTCGGCGTGTTTACTTCGGGGGCGAAAGGAGTGAATGATACATCATAAGGAGAAGAAGGACGGGGACAGTGGGTTGCAAGTAGATGAGAGAAACTGATTAAATAAATCACTAGTTTAATTTCTTATTAGAAAATTTTAAAGCATTGTAGTTCGATCCCAATTGATGTTTGATTTGAAAAAAAAAATTATATTGAGGGATTGTGGAAGTATCCGATGGAGGTCTAAACAATTTTATAATAGTAGAAAGAATTGCACAAGTTAATTTGTCATGCATAGTTAGTATTTTCGAATTTAATTTGATAATCGATGAAAAATTTAAAAAAAAAATAAGTATTTTTTATGGATGAAAAATTAAAAATAATCGATGAAAAATAGATGCGCATGATTTAAATTTAAATTAAATCTATATTGTATAATTGTCTCAGCTTCAATTTATCAACTCTTGAATTTGATCATGAAGGAATTAATTGGACCAAAATAACAAAAAAAAAGTAAAGTTTTAAACTGAAGAATAAAACCCGACCACGGTTCGGAACCGCCGGTTCGACGGTTCGGAACCGCCGGTTCGACGGTTCGTGGGAGGTCGACCCTTAACCTTAACCGCCCAAGACGGTTACGGTTCACGGTTCGGAACCGCCGGTTCACGGTTCGGTTCACGGTTCGCCACGGTTCGTGACGGTTCGAGATTATTATATTAAAAAAATTAAAATTTAAAATTTATTAAATTTAAAACTTAAAATTTATTGAAAAAAGGGCTTGCACTTATTAAGTTGCCTACGTATCCCCTTAGGGTATAGGGGAATCAAAGCCCACGTAGTTCTTTTACATTTTTACCCTTTTACATCACTCATTCACTCACTTCCATTTCCTCCCGTTCCTCCCGTCGTATTCGTTCCTTCCGTATCAAATTCTTCGGCTTCGTCTTCTGAAAGTTGCATTCCTTGGATTCTCTTCTCGGCTCTGGTCCAATCGTCGAGTAGTGCTTGGGCTTCCAATGAGTCGGGAGACATAGTTGATCGCCGTTCATCTAATATGTTGCCGCCGGCACTGAATGTCTGCTCCACAGCAACAGTTGACACTGGACATGCTAAAATTTCTTTGGCAATTACCGAGAGAACGGGAAAACTTGAAGCCTTCTGTGACCACCACTTCAAAATATCGAAATCTTCGCTGTCTGCTTCATTAAAATCAAAAGAAGTGGTAAAATAATTCTCAAGTTCCTGTGTGGAACTTGAGGATCCTCGTGGACGTTTCGTCCGTTCTTTTAATAAAAGTTGTGCTTTTGAAAGTTTTAAATTAACATTAGTAGTTTGTTGTTGTGTTTCAGAAATATTAGTTTGTGTTCCATATTTAACATAATATTGATTATAAATATCAGATAAATAATTTCTAATAATATATATAATATTAGCAGGATTAGGAGAAGAAGAATCTTTAACAGGAATTAAAGC
Source organism: Curcuma longa (assembly GCF_044706935.1). Lineage (NCBI taxonomy): Eukaryota > Viridiplantae > Streptophyta > Magnoliopsida > Zingiberales > Zingiberaceae > Curcuma > Curcuma longa. Next base: position 18,140,508 of record NC_133864.1, read on the forward strand.
GTCATAATATAAAGTAAGCATTTCTTGTAAAACTTCTAATTTAAATCTAGGATCTAAAGCAAATGCAACTAAATAAAGTTCAGGAATTAAATAAAAATATTTTTCCCATTTTGTTTTCATAGCTACTATACAAGAAGTTAAAGCTTCATTATTAATATGTTCATTTAAAATTAATACTATACTACAAAAATTCACTAAAACTAAATGAGCAGTAGGATAATAAACACCGGAAAGTTGTTCGGTTGCATCATTAAAAACTTTTAAAATTTCACAAATACTACTACAAATATTCCATTGTTGTGAAAATAAATATATATTAGTATTACTATTTTCTGCAAAAAATAAACATAATAAATCTTTATATTGAAATGAATCTTGTAATAATTGATATGTAGAATTCCAACGTGTTGGTACATCACGTGGAAATTTTTTAGGTCTCATTCCATTAGCTCTACAAAATCTACCCCATTGTTTCATCATAGATGGATGAGACCATAAATAAGAAATTGCTATTCTAATTGGTTTAATATAATTTTCTAAAAGCCTTAATCCATCTTGAACACATAAATTTAAAACATGGCAAACACAACGAATATGAAAAAATAAACCACCAATAACAGGTTGACAAATAAATTTTAATTCGTCTATAGAAGCGGTATTAGAACTAGCATTATCTAATGATATTGAAAATATTTTATGAGTTAATCCATATTCTTCTAAAATTAAACATAATAACTGTGCAATATTATGAGCAGAATGTGATTCATCAAAAACTCTATAAGCTATTAACCGTTTTTGGAGGATCCAAGAGCTATCAATCCAATGGCAAGTCACACCCATATAGGAATGAGTTTGCCAATGATCGCTCCAAATATCGGCACATAAAGAAACTTTATTATTTAATTTACTAAATTCATCAATTAAATTCTTTTTTCCTTGTTTTACTAATTTTTTAATTGTACGGGTAAGAGTAGTCCTAGGAACACGTTTAGCACTAGGATTAAGGGATTCTTTACAAAAATCTTCAAAAGTACATTTAGATCCAAAACTAAAAGACAAATGTTCTACGGAAACAAATTTAGCTAATGATTCTCTTAATTTATTATCAGAATATAAAAATAAACCAGAATCAGTACTACTACCGGATAGAAAATCTAGATAATTGTGTTTGAGATAAGTCAAGTCCATATTCTGTCGGGTGCTTCGTTTCTACATGTCGTTTTAACGACCCATAGCCGCCGCCGGCTTGAAATTTGTAGGAAGCATTACAATGCTTGCATTTTGCACGCATTTCTCCCGACGGAAGAGTGACTTTCTCAAAATGTTTTGTAAAAATAGTAGATTTAAGAGGAGGAGGTTCCCGAACCTTAGAAGTAATTGCATCATTACTTCCTTGTGTTTCGGGCGTCGGAAGGTGTTGGGCGGCCTCGATCTCATCGTCGGTGGATTGGATGATGGGATCCTCGTGTGCTATTTCTTTCCCCCTCCGAGATCGATGTGAAGAACTTCCACCGCGGCCTCCTTCCATTGTAGTCGAAAGACAGAGTCGGAGCTCGGAAACGAATGAACGCGAACTTACGAAATTGAGAATGAGAGTTAGAGAGTAGAGAAGTGTGTGAAAAATGATGAAATGAGCTCCCTATTTATAGAATTTGGATCATAACGGACACTAAATCATAGTCATTGATCAAAAAACGGTCAAATGATCTTATCCGTTGAAAAAAAAATCAAAAAAAAAAAAATAAAAAGCCTCCAACGGCTCCAAACCGCCGGTTAACCGGCGGTTCAGAGCCGTTGGAACCGCCGGTTCCAACGGCTATAGCATTAAAAAAAAAATTTAAAAGCTTGAACCGGCGGTTCAAACCGCCGGTTAACCGGCTGAACCGCCGGTTCAAGAGGGCTTGAACCTTAACCGGCCCGGCAGGCTGCCGGGCCGGTTACGGTTTGGCCCGGCTAACCGGGTCAACGGGCCAACCGGCCCGTTGACCCGGTCCGGGTCCGGGCCGGGTCCAGGCTGGACCCGGCCCGTGGGCAGGTCTAAGTTGAAGTATCCAATTCGAGATTCAAATAATTTTATAATAGTAGAAAGAATTGCAGAAGTTATCTGTCAACGTTAGTAATGTAGCACTTTTGAATTTACAATGACCGATGAAAAATAAAAAAATGAGTATTTTAAAAAATAGGTGCATGATTTAAATTTAAGTTAAATCCATATTGTATAATTGTCTCAGGTTCAATTTATCAACTCTTGAATTTGATCATGAAGCAATTAATTGGACCAAAATAATAAAAAAAATTAAAGTTTTAAACTGAAGAATAAAATTGATTCAAAATTAGTTAACACGAATTAAAAATTAAATCAAAATGAAAGATATGATAAATCAGATCTAAAATTTGTAAAATTGGGTTGGTCTCCAACTCAATAAATTGCGAACTTTCAGTAATTTTACTGAACTAAATCTATTTATTTTTAAATAGTATAAAAAATTGAGTTATAATTTATCTAATATCGATTTTTAATTAATTAAAAAATTATTGATAATTTAATTATAGCTTTTAGAAATTAATGAAAATAATTTTTAAAATTACTTAAAATTTTAAAATAATTGTAAAAAATTATTGTATAATTCTCGTCGATTAACAATAACATCAAATATTTAATAAATTAATTTTCAAATCAAAATGCATAAACATGTGCAAGAAGACTTCTAATTTGGTAGAGTTCTTTGATTTTTTATTTTATTAAAAAAATATTTTAAAGTGCACCGTAGTTAGTGTTAGTCCGGATGGAATTAAAATATCTCCATAATGACATGATATTGTCCACTTTGGGCCTAAGCCCTCATGACTTTGTTCTTGGGCTCTCCCCAAAAGGTCTCATACCAATGGAGATACTTTCCATCCTTTTAACCCCATGATCTTTTCCATGTGCTTTAGATGTGGGACTATATTTGCACCCTTGCAATCCAACAGTTAGAATTTCAACCATGAGTACTTGAGTATTATGCTGAATGTCTTACCACTACACTGTACATAGGGGCATAAAAATTGCAAAGGTGATAATGCTCATCCGAGATATTCCTCCATTATCTAATTCAAGATTTTATGAAAGAGAGGTAAATCATGATACTAAACAACCTCCTAAGTGAGAGGAGTTAATTATCCAAGGATATGCATCCATGAGGATTCAAACCTTACTTTATCATAGTAAATATATCACCTAAGTATCAATTTATTACGTTAAAAATATATTTATTATTATAGTAAAAGGTAGAATTTGTCATCTTAATGATTTCACATAATGATCCTATCTGATTAGATAAATCATAAAATTATAATTAGTTACTATGAATTTTATTGGGATTCAATTTTTATCTATTATAGTAATATCTGTATGGAGTAGCCAATTCAATTCTGTCATGTGTCAGGGCCACAGAAAAAAAAACATTTATGCCTGTGTACGTGATGGCTTTGATTTTTGAAAAAAATTAATGAAAACATGACCATTTATTTATGTGTGGGAGAGACCATTTTTTATTTCTTCCTTCACGTTGAAGCAATTTATAAAGCACGGGTTGAAATTAAATATTATGACTTAAGTGGTATCGTAGGTCCACGTGAAGAAATGATGAAAAAGGTTAATTATATTTACTAGAAATTTAAAAGTTCCTATGACTAATTAATTAACTGGTCCATTCAATTTAAATGCTAAATTGGCATCACACTGGTGTCTTCTTCACATCCATCCTGCAATGCTCACATCCATCGTGCAATAAATTAATACATTATTGATAGAGGGACATAAAAATCACAGTATGAATTCCTAGTATGCATTCCTATGTATTAAATATGGTTGTATTGGTATATGCTTTCAGAATATAATTGAGTTAATTATGACAGAATAAAATTACTAAAGTGGATAAAAGTCAAATCTCAATGAAGTTGAGACAATGTTTTCCTCTGTCGTGACCTAACTGTAACTTTTCGATTTACCTCTTCATAGATAGTCACGGAGCCGACCGTATAAGATCGTTGAAGTAGTAGATTTCACTTTTTATTGAAGTGTTGGTATAATAGTAGTTAAAATATAAAGGGAATTTTGTTAATCTATTTTACGATGATTTTATTAAATTAAAAAGATTGATATTATGATATTTTCTTCACCGGAATTTGATTTTCTATGCTATGTGTTGTATTTGTGACTTTAGGCGCCGGCTGGGTTTTCATGTTCGGATTACTAATCAAAATCTTTGGAGATTATTCAGTACTATGGTTTGGAACTTTAACCTACCTTTATGCCTTTTTTACTAGGACTCATGTACGAAGGAGAGAAAAGATTAATCCACTAAAAAAAGGGAAAGGAATCCATTAAAGAAAAACAAAGGATAAAGAGAAAGGTTGAGAAAAAGAAAAGATAAAAAAAAAAAAATTGCTACGAGACTGAATGAGTTAGCGGATTCACATCCATCTTGCAATGCTCATTCTTCTGGCTAAATACCATTAAATCATCGATTAATGAACAATTCGATGCACGTGCTCTAGAGATCAGTTGCGAGGAGGATAAAGAAGTTTGAAAGATACTTCAACAAAGAGTTAGGATAGTACCAGAGAAGGATTCCGATAGGTCACTCTGATATTTAAGTTAGGATTTGTTTGAAATATAATGCTACAGGGAGAAAAGTAAAAGAGAGAAAATTTGATGGAGTTGATGAGAGAGTGTATGAGAATGAGAATCCCCTTTGCATGCACATTTCCTAGGTTTATATAGTTGTGGAAAGAGCATCTCCACGTCAGAACTAATGAGGGGACTATATCCAATAGTTATTGGTGGTCTTTCCACTAGTTGAGTGTCATGTGTCTAATGGATGGTCTCAAAGGGACAAAAATTATATAGTGTTCCGTGTTTTGGAATATTCATAGTCGTTGTTTATATGTGTTCTAAGTCGGCTCCATAAGGAGCTGGTCTGGCTTGAAGAGGGATAAGTAAGTGAAGTCGATGTTGACTAATCATGAGAGTAGACAACGTCTGGAGCCGAAACAGTGAGGTCGCCAAGATCCAAAGCCAAGGGAGGAATAGTGCCTTGGTCTGAGGCCAAGATCTGATCTGAGACATAAGATTACAAAGATCCAAGGTCAAGATCTACAGTTGAGACATGAGGTTGCTAAGATCAAAGACTTATACGTGAGGTTGCTAACATCCAACGTCGAAATCAAAGGTTTACACGTGAGGTTGTCGACATCCAAGGTTGAGATTGGAGGTTTAGACATGAGGTTGCTGACATCCAAGATTGAGATCTGATGTTAGATTTGAGAGGTGTCCTAAGGCAATCGCCTTACGGTTATACTATTTATTGGATAAATAGCAATTCACTATTTGAGTGCACATTCCATATGTGTTTGATTGGATCTTAAACTCAAATACTGAATGTCCGCAATACGATTCATAGCGTGAGAGAATTTGTGATTGGATCACAACTAGTGAGCATCTCTACACGTGTAATTATGAATGTATTGGAATTATCCCTAGTCGAGGATTGATGAGCACGGACGTCATCGATTCTGTCGAGACTAGCACGTTTTGAACTCCTTGGTTAGCCAAGCAGCTGATCTCACTGCTGTCGACATTAGATGTTGAGAGTTAAACGTGGATGTTGGTTAAAGGTAACCAGTTCATTGGAGTGACCTGTCTTGAGACTTCATATGGTTATATATATATATGTCAATGAAGATCTCAATGCAGCTTAAGTGCGAGTTTCCTTTGACTTGCGGTATTCAAGTCACCTTGGTCATGGAGGCTTATACTTTGACATCTTAAGTAAGCATCTCCGAGGAGGTGTGGACCCGAGATGATTGGGTATAAGTCGAAGTGTCCGAAGGTGTTTGAATAGCCCACAGAGGATTCACCGCTCCTTGAAAAGGGAGACGTATACCTTGCGGCCGCTTGTCAGGATTGTTACTAAAAGTCTTTGGCCAAAGCATTACATGTTAAGAGTACGAGACTCTTGGACACATGTACAAGTAACTTGAATCCACAGGACAAGAAAGCAGCTTGGGCTAGGTGTGACGTAGTCAGCCTAGTGGGGACCGACACATAGACCATGTCCTGAACCAAGCGGGTATAAGACGGTGAAAGGAACGAGGCACGATTCAGTATAGCTGCTGAAAGGTTTAGAAGATGTTCTGGAATCAATCGTTGATTTTTCGATCAATTGGGGATCATGATATACTACTAGGTGTCACTCATGATCGTTCCGTAATTAATGGTTAATTACGGACGGCCAACATAACCGGGAACCTATTGGGTCACACGCACAACAAGTTCTCCGAAGGACTTAAAACGAGTTTGAGAATTAGATTCTCAGAATGAGAGAAATAAAGTCTGGTTGAACCAGACAATGGACAAAATGATGGAACTCGTCTTACGAAGACGAAACGAACGAAACTGATTTCGTTTAAATCAGAGACCGTTTGGTTACTGAACCAAATGATTCAGTTTTGAACCGAATTGAACCAACTTGGTTTGGTTTACGATGGAAGAGATTTTGGCAGAATGGATGTGATGAGAAGCTTCGTCTTGTGAAGACGAAATGAACAAAACTAGTTTGGGTCAAATCGGAATTCGTTTGGTTAGTGAACCAAGCGAACCAAAGATTGAATCCGGTTCGCTACAGTGTTAGAATTTCTAGCTAATTCCGGTTCACTACTTATCCCCTAATCTCCGGTTCACTCATCTAACCCTAGCCGACACTGTAGCCTCCCTATTAAACCACAATCGTGATTTTGAAGGTTCATCTTCCACACGAGACGAACGCGACATCAAAGAGGAACCTGCGGTGTTGTGGCTGGCTCATCGCCGGCGTGATGGCACCGCCGGATCTGCTGCCTGCTTTGCCGGCCGAGGGAGAAGAGAGGGAAAACCGCGCCTCTCTTGTGATGTTGATCGTCGACCGCTTGAGAAGCAAGAAGGAACCTTGCTACCATCAAAAGCCCTGCATCAAAGCATAGCATAAAACAAGGCACTGTGCTTCTTCTCCATGAGAGCGAGCCACCTGCACCCTGCATCTGCCTTGAAATCCTAGCCGACGGTGAGGAAGAAGCGATGGATTGCCGGCCAAGACACACCCAAGCGTTCCTCTTCCTCCATGCGAGCAGGGCTACCGGTCTTCATCTTGCGTGAGCTCTGCTGTTGGCGTGAGAAGCAGGACCACCGACTTCCTCTTTTCTCTGTTGTTGCCGTGAGAAAGGAGAAGGATCTTCTCCACCTACTTGCCGTGAGGAAGTCTTCTCCATCTTGTAACCGTGAGGAAGGTTTTGCTCTTCTCCATCTTGTTGCCGTGAAGAAGGAGTTGCTCTTCTCCACCTTGCTGCCGGAAGAACTTTGCCACTGAAGAGGAGCCCATCCTCTTCTCTTGCTGGTTCCGTGAAGAACAGGGAGCTCCTTTTAGTTGCCGTGAGGAACAGAAGAAAGCTTGTTCTTTGTAGCTTGGTTGTGGCACAAGGGAAGTTCTTTGCTTCTTGGTTGTGGAACAAGGAAGTTTATTTCTTCTTGTTAATGAACAGAGGAGTTATTTGCTTCTTGTTACCAACTAGAAAAGCTCTCTACTTCTTGTTGTAGAAGTTTATTGATTCTCATTGCCGGAGGAGAAAGCTTGTTCTTGTTCGGCCATGTAATGAATCTCGTTCGCGGAAACTTTCGAAGTTTTCGGAGAATTTTCCATCTATCGTCGGAAAGGTTTCGACTAATTTGTCCGTTATCGGCGGTCAATAGTTGACCACCGAAACTACATCGAGAATACGATTCTCGGTGATAGTTAGAAAGCCCCGGAACGATCGCGACACACGTTGTTGCGTGGTTTCCGGAACAAGGCTTCTCTCGATTCGATCGTCATCGATCATCGGCTAGTACCGAAGATGATGACGCGACTCGTGGCTTCCGAAGCCGTCCAGACGGGAGCTTGGCGTGGATCACCAGTAGAGGCGGGACTCGGACGAGGATCGCTCGATTGATTCAACACGGCTCAACATCGTCATCGCGAGGTACACGTTTAGAATAATTCTTATTCTGTAAATTTTAATTGTGCACGTAGAATAAATTTTATTCTAAAAATTTTAATTTCCTGTCATGCCTTGTACACATGTTATTTCCTGTATTGCATGCGTGTGTGTGATAATAATTAGTTTTAATTATCTGTATATTTCCGCTGCGCACGTTTTTGAAACGTGTTAACACGCGCATTGCACCAGGGACGATCCCAACAGGAGAGGGGGGGTACATTTTAAATATTTAACAATTAATTATTAATTTTAAAATAAATATATTAAAATATTAGTAATTTATTTCAAAAAAACATTCTGAACAAATAGCTAGGGGGCAGTGGCCCCTATCTGCCCCCCTCGTGGCTCCGCCCCTGACATCCAAGGCTGAGATATGAGATTGCCGAGATCCAAGGCCGAGATCGGAGCTTAGACGTGAGGTTGCCGACATCCAAGAACACGATCAGAGGCTTAGACATGAGGTTGTTGACATCCAAGATTGAGATATGCGGTTGAGAAATAAGATTGTTGACACCTAAGGTCAAGGTTTGTGGTTGAGACACAAGGTTGCTAACACCCAAGGCCGAGATCTACGGTTGAGACACAAGGTTACTGGCACCCAAGGTCGAGATATGCGGTTGAACATAAGGTTGCCGACACCCAAAGCCGAGATCTATAATTGAGGCATAAGGTTGCTGAAATCTAAAGCCAAGACAGAGATGGTGTCGATTCAATCTAACTCGAATCTCAATCGGGTTAGACTTGATTCTCCTAGAGTTGTGTCTAACACATCTTGACTTTAATTGATATATCAATATAATTGTTGACCATATATATGGGCCCGTGGAAGTGATAAGATTCCGTCATATCACAGACAATAAATACATTATTGATGGACAAAAATCAGCATTTCAATATTCTCCTCTGTCGTGGTTAACTGTAGTATTTCGATTTACTTCTTTATGATGGCACGAGGTCGACTATGTAGTACCGTTAGGATGACGATTTCATATTTTTACTAAAATATTTGAGAATATTATATTCATGCCCGACTTACTATTCAAAATCTACCGTTTGGAAGATGAACTTTTGCCTACCTTTATGCCTTTTTTATTGTGACTCATGTACGAAGGAGAGAAAAAAATCCACTAAAAAAAGGGAAAGGAAATCCGTTAAAGAAAAAGAAAGGGTAAAGAGAAAGGTTGAGAAAAGGAATGCTGCCACGATGCTAAAGGCTGTCGTGGTCTCTCTGCGGCTTATCGACGGCCTTCGCTAGGGCGTCGGTGCCTCTTCGTAGTGCTGAAGAATTTACAGTGAATTTGCAACTGAAATTAAAAAAAAATGAAAAATTTAATGAGCTAAAATATAAATAAATAAAGAAATAAAATATCTCATTCTTGTATGATTTCTGTTTTTCTTTCGTCCACACCCTAGAAGAAATATGATATTACCAGAAGCCCATAAACAAAGAACGTGACCGGTAATAATTGATTTTATTGATAATATATAGAATAATTTTTTCATCTGTATCAAGATAATTACATTTTATCAGATAATTATTCTAGATACAGAGATAAAAAAAAATTATGTGGATTTAAATCCGAATCGTTTTGGATCGAATTATATTTTAAAAGAAATTGGAAATTTTCGAAAACTTTCGCCACCTTTCTCCTCTATTTCCTTTTTTTTTTTTTTGCTCTTTTCTTACGTGTCTTCTATCCCACCGCCTCAGGTAGTGCCGGCCCCTCCTCCATGCACCGACTCTTCTCTCTATTTCTCCTCTTCATCTGTTCACAACAGCAGCGCAATCTCTCTCCTGATTCTTTCCCCTCTCCTTCTCTTCTCAAGAGCAGCAGCTCTCCCTCTTCCATTTCTTTTGTTGTTTTTTCCAGCCGACCACAGCCACCACAGCATCCTTTATTTTTCCCCTTTCCTTGCTATCCTCACATCTTTCTCGGCAGCAGCCGCCGGAGCCTACCAGAGCTAGTCGAGGCCACCGGCGAAGAGGAAAAAGGTGCTCCTTCCTTTTCTTTCACTGCCAGTAGTTTTCTTCATTTTTGTTTTACTCATCCCTAGCAAAAGCTCTCTTGTTCTTCCAGCCAACATCAAGCCCGCTGATCACCTTTCTTCCAGTAACCATCACTCCTTTCATTTCCTCTTGGGTCTCCAGCAACAACATGAACAACAGCTTCTTTTCCTAGATTCCAGCACCTAGCAGTAGCAAGCAGTCTTCCTCAAAGTGAATCTGGTATCATCTAGTTTTTCTTTAATTTGTTTGTACCTAGTAGCTGGTAGCCTGTTCATGTGTCTAATGGAATGAAGGTACAAATTGCCCTAGCTAGACTTATTAGGGAAAAACATGCGGGGTACAATTGAAGTAATCCAAATAGAATAAATATCTATCTAATCTCGTCAATTACAGAAAAAGATAGATACTTTATTTTGTATTAATTATATTCTGTTTTAGGTTGGTATAGTAATAGGTTTCATGTAGGAAGTAGAATTTTGACGACGTAGCATGATCAAGATCCCATCCATAGGTTTCGAATTCTAGAAAATTTTCAGATTTCATGTTATTTTAATTATTGGATATTGATTTGAGTTTTTGAGTCATTTTTATATTATACTTGTAATTACAAGTTCGAGCTGAGCACAACTGCTACGATTCTAAACTTCTGTTTGATTTTCACATATTTATCCTCGTACATGAATAAATAAAGAAAATTGATTATATATATTTATAACTGTTTTCAAAATGAAAATAATATTTAAAAATAGTAGAATGAGTTATAAAATAATTAGGTTGGTCATTTAGATTGATCGATAAGTTAATTCAAAATTTAACAATTATTGTAAAAAGTGTTAAAGTAAAATAATAAAAATATAAATGTAGAATATTAAAAAGTAAAAATTCTGAGTCTAATCTTATATTAGAGTATTTGACCATCTACAATATGCATATGGATTTATTTGCGTGTACATTTATACATGTTGACCTTTATATCATTGATGCATGTCAGGATGATTAAACAATAATAATGGGAATTAATAAAAGATGATGATAATTAATGAATGATAATATCAACACTAACTATTGATAAACAATTAAAATAACAATAGTAAATGATTATAGATATATTTATATATCTAAATATGTATAAGTCAAAGAATCAAAGATATAATTAATATTGTAATATGAAATTATGATGCATCTTACTTCCTTGACCTCCTAAATAAGATTAAATTTATACACATTTTTTCTGATTATCTATTTAGTAATTTATTGTATGATGTTTTTAATCTCCAATTTTATAGGTACAGGTACCTTTTTTTTATGATTAGTTTTAACTTGTAAATAGAATTGCTAAGATTTTTTGATTCCTTATTTGACTTGTTTTTTATTTCGTATTTTCATTTTATTTTATTTCATTCTCTTTTATTATACTACACCTAGCGTGCCGAAATTACACCTCCAGAACTGACAAATTCTTAAGGAACTATTGACTTCTACGATTCTCACTGGTAACTGCATTCATAGAACGTGCGGCCTCCAAAAATTTGAAGTCCTTTAAAATTCCTAAGCAACTATTGACTCTTACAATTCTGCATGCTAATTTCCAGTTAGCTCAGGTGATCCAAACAAGTTCTCTGCTCTATCTCCTCCACGGACGTTGCCTGAGCTAATTAGACATATATGGCCACTGATCCGCAGCAAATCACCCTCAAAGTCTTTGTGAACAAGACCAAAAACTGCGTGGCTTTTGTGGAATCGGACTTGGATTCGTGGATGTTCTCCTCAGCTTCCTCACTCTGCCTGTTGGCACCGTCGTCCGTCTTCTCAACAAGCAGTCGTCCTTGGGTTGCTTCGATAATCTTTACGGAAGCGTTGAGCAGCTCGATGAGAAGTTCCTGGTGACAGCAGCCTGCAGGTCGATGTTGACCAACTCAGTGAATTCATCTGGAGTTAAATGCCAGAAACTTAGGATTAATATCGATGAAATGGGAAAGCTATATAAATGCTCTTCCGATAAGTGCTGTCTGCGTAGCTACAGCTATTATTCAGGCCTCAAATGCCAGTGTGGTGGTTACATTAATAAGGCAGTTAGTTATGATCTGAATCGAGATGATGTTAATTATGAAGAATTTCATGGTGTATTCATCCAAGGGGCTAAATTTGTCGTTACAGATGCTCTTTGTATACCTTTGGTTGAGGACCTCGTTTCGACTTTAAACGAGTGTGGTAATGGTGACTGTAACCACCTGGAAGAGAGATTGGTAAAGATTGAACGAGAACAGGTAATTAAATTTTCATTTATTTTTCTTCGGCATCTTCTAATTAATTCCTTGTCGTTCTACTTCATTAGCTGATGGTAATTCAATTGATAAATTCAATGCATTCAGGTTTTACGTATTCTTAAAAGGTCCCTCATATCCGACACTCCGCTAACTGATGTTTTATTGCAAAATGGAGAAGACATCACACCCAAGTTTTCAGGCCCTTCAGTTGAAAAAACGGTTGAAAAAGAGGCATTTGATAAGGAGAAGAAGATCTACAAACTCAACATGGTTTTTACTCGTAAAAAGGTGTTGTATGCTCTGGCGAGTCAGGACTTCGTTGATTTAATTTTCAGTTTTCTCACATTTCCATTGGGTTCTCTGAAGAGACACTTGGGCAGTCGATTCCGACCCATTGGATGTCTTAATAACTTGTATGGTAGTGCAGAGTGTTTGCGGTCATCAGGTTATATGGTTGCAGGCTGCGAAGAGAGACTGCTTAATCCTAAGCTTGCGCCATATTTCAACTGCAAGAATCAGGTCATAGGAGTGGAGGAGGAAAAGCAAGTTATCTACTGTACATGTTACTACTGCTGCAAACTAAGTGCGACGACTTTACCTGCAAACCACATAGCCACGACGCGA
>NC_133864.1:18153561-18169411 GCF_044706935.1 Curcuma longa
TTTGGATTACTTGAACCTTGAATCCTCTTGAAAAGGCTGATATTGCGCATAACCTCCTAGTCACTTCATATAGAGTTGACTTGGGAAATAAGGCGTTGTTTGCTTTAACTAAACAAAGCTGCTTGCATATTTTAACTTTGCGAGATAAGTTCCAGGAACAAGCTGAAAAACTTGAGGAGATTCATCAGATATCAAGCATCGTTAGACAGCAACGAAGTGATCTGAAATTGATACAGCAGTTGCATGAAGAATTAAAGCAGCTAAGGGCTGACTATCTGAAAAGAAGACCACTCTCCAAGCAGGACATTGAAGAGTTGGTGATAAAGATAAGTGAGCAGCCAAAATTCATAGAGAAGCAGACTGAGGCTTTAACAGAAGAACTCTCTAAGAAAGGTTGATAAGTTGAAGGATTTAATCCACCACCTTAAAAAGGCAATAGTTGGATGAGTGTTTCAAGTCTGAAGGAAACACCGCAGTATAAAGAAGCAATTGCTGCTACTACTGATATTGGCCAAGGATTCTCAGAAAAAGATTCAACCTCCACCCTTCTTACTGTTTCTAAGCAACTAAATACTCTCTTATATTCTGTTATCAGGCTTAGAACTGAAGTAGAAGCCTTGAAGGAAGAAGTTAGAAGAGCGCAGATTCAAGTTCCCGCTCCAGAGCTGTCTGAATTGACAAGAAAGTTGGGTTGAGTTGCACCTAAGTCCACAAGGCGAAGCGTACAAAAGGGAAAGGGGGACTATTAAGGTATACCAAAACCCCTTTGATTTATTAAAGAAAATCTCAAATTAATGGCTTCAAGGAGAGATCTGCCTGTTGCTACCCAAACTGAGGGCACCATAGTACCTGCAACACCCTTGGTAGAAGATCAAATCAGAGACTACCGAAGGAGTGCCCATGCAAGATATGAAGCCCAAAGAATTGGCCGCAATATAATAAATATAGGCAGAATGATTGTAGGAGCACAGCCAAGGGAGCACACCCTTGCACTCCTCATGAATCCAGAAACAGAGTTGCAAAGGTCAATGCAACAGAGGGCCAGAACAGTTCCTGCAGAAGTACTATACATGACACGAAGAGATATCATACATCACCGTGTTTACATATATCGATCTGAAGAGCGCATGTTAATAATAGGCGCTGATCAGCAGGACAGAACCTTCATAGTGGAAGATTCCTATGAGAGGTTAAGCCAGTCAGGCTTGGAGTACATCCACCTGGGAGTACTTCAGGTAAGGTTTCAAATATTACATAGAAGGTATACGAGAAACCTGGCTTTATGTGTTTTCAGGGATACCCGCTGGGGAACTGATGATCGTGGCATCATCGCGGCATTAGAAGTTGATCTTTCTGAAGGAAGTCAGCTGGGGTATCTTATGCCAGATATTATGATGACGGTAAAAGACTTCTTTCGTCATATTCAGATTTCCATTTGTACAAAAGGGTATGATACATGGGAAGGAGCAGAAGCAAATCTACTTATTACCCGGAGCATAACAGCAAGGTTGTCCAACACACCCAATGTTAGATTTACCTTCAAAATTCAGAAGGTAGCAGAATACCTCCGCTCTAAGGGGGTCAAGGCCATTGATGCTACAAAACATTCGTCTAAGAAGTTCCAAGCCCAGCAATGGAACTTAAGGCCATCATCTGTGGTGGTTCCAGTGGCGCCATCCTCCATGATTACCGCAACCAACTATGATGGGACAACATCTTTAAGGTTTGGCGATTATATGACAGCATCCACCAGCAAGGCTCCAGCCTACAATCAGGATGATGATGAAGTAGACGAACTGCATATGGTCAATATTATCATAATTCATGATGATACTGATGATGATTACCCTACCCTTGCAGCTTTAGAAGAACAACTTCTTCTAGAAGGCATGGTGGGAAGTGAAGGTGAGCAAGATGATGACATAATTTCTGAATTTATGACTAACCTTCAAATTGATGACTATGAAGCTGAAAGTGAAAGTGAAAACACGGAGAATATTGAAGATCGGAGTCAGTATCTTGTTAACAATCTAGACGACTATCCAGAACTGCAAAGGACTGAGGAAATCTTGGCAGCTGCTCCCAGAGCAGAGAATGTATTGTCAACTAATGAGTCGGCAATCAGCCGATACAGCCCTCCAACAGACACTGAAATGAATATTCCTGCTTATGCACCAGCAAATGCAGCATCAGGATGGATGGGCCCTGACAGTCCAACATTACCAGTAAGAAGACCCAGGCAGTGGAATAGTAATTCGGAATGGTTTCAATTACCATCTGCAAATACAAGTAAGGGGTCTGTATTCATTATGCCTAACGATTTTGATTCAAAGGTGTATGACAGGTGGGAGAGTTCAGTACTCCTACATCTCTCTGACAAACCATTTGAAAATGCGGAGGATAAACTCCTATACATAGAAAATCTGTTAGGAGAGTCAGAGAAGAAGACATTTGTTACCTGGAGAATGAAGTACATTGCAGAGTATGAGCAGTTGAAGGCTCAGGCCTTAGGCTCAAATGGTACGCAAAATATGCTTAACCAAATTAGAATAATATTCTTTTTGGAGAATCCGCAGATTGGGACCACTAATGAACAAGATGCAGCATACAAGACATTGAAATCTCTGGTGTGCACTGAAATGACAGACACTGCTGTTCATAGGTACACCGTAGATTACTTTCACTTGGCATCTAAAAGTGGTAGAATGTGGGCTTCTGAGGAACTGTCCACAGAATTCTTTACTAAACTTCCTAGACCATTAGGGGATAGAATTGAAAAGGCTTTTAAGCTTAAATATCCCACTAACACAATTGGAGTTACAGGGAGGATTGCCTTTACCCGTAACTATTTGAAAGAAATGTGTCAGGAAGCCCTATTCCAAAGTCAGCTGAAAAAGATGAACATGTGTGGAAGAACACCAGTACATGGTGCCTATAGAGACAGAAGTTCATCAGGAAGAAAGTATGGAGCAAGGAAGAGTACATCGTATAAAGGGAAACCACATCAGTCACATATTCGTATAGCCAAGCAGATGCACCTCAACTTGAGAAAGAAGAACTGTAGATGTTATGCTTGCGGCGAAGAAGGTCACTACGCATCGGAGTGCAAGAACCCTAAGAAATTGATGCACAGAGTGGCAATATTAGAATCCCTGGAGCTTGATGAGGGATTTGATGTAGTGTCAGTTGGTATGGATGAGTCAGATATCTCTGATATCTACTCTATTTCAGAAAATGAAGACAACTACAGAGTGACTGAAGAATATGATATCCTCATGTTGCAGGACGATGAATTGAATCGTCTCTATGTCAGAAAGGTACATCCTCTAGCCCTTCTTCCTAACCGAAAGACTATTGGGGCTGCAGGTTATGATTTATACACCTGCGAGGAGCAAGAAGTGCCGCCTTATACTCAGGCTATCTTACGGACTGGAATCTGTGTCCAAATTCCCAATGGTATGTATGGACGCATAGCTCCCAGATCCAGCGCGGCGCTAAAAGGAATTCTTATTAATGGTGGTGTTGTGGATAGCGACTACAGAGGTGAAGTCAAGATTATTGTTCTTAATCTTTCTAATGATTCAATTCATATAAATATCCAGGATAGAATTGCACAGCTGATTATAGAAAGAATAGCCATCCTTGATATATATGAAGTAGGTGAACTTGAGGAAACAGAAAGAGGAGAACAGGGTTTCGGATCCACATCAATCCGGGAATCAGTACAGGAAAATATTATACCGGAACCAGCGGCTGAACCGCCAGTAGCAGAAATGCCTGTGGAAGAGTTTATCAACAAGTATCTTCTTCCAGCAGAAAACAGTGAACCCCTACCGGAAGAAATGCCTTCAGCATTAGAAGGATTTCTACCTCAACTTAAAGAGCTTCGGCTAAGAGAAGAGCAAAAGGTAGAATGGGCAGCTGTTATGGAAAAGTCAAGACTATACAAGCAAATTCCAGAAGACGCTGAGTCCTCTTCTTCATCCCCATTACATATTGATAATCCTGAATTTCTATATTCAACATTTGATCCTGAAATGTACAGAGAAATGATTTTTACCAGGCCAGAAATGAGGAAAAAGGAAAGATATGATGTTCTAATGATGACAGCAGAAGAAATGGAAGAACCCTCGGAATACTTGATCGGTGCTTCAGAATGGAGACCTCAAGTTAGGGTCACTAGAAAAGAGTATTACTGCCGTCATAAATGGAGGTTTGATCAAAAGGAGGTCATGTATTGCAGAGATTGTAAGAATGAAGCAAGACCTGGAAATCACATGGACTGCGATATATGTAAGTTCACAGTTTGTAGTTTATGCACTGAACATTGTTTTCAGATGCAGATTCCGAAGAATGTTCAGCCAAGCAGACCTGTTAACCGTGATGAATGGCGTAGTCTTGCTCAACGGCAATCAGAAGTGTTGCAAAGGCTGAGCAAAAGAGAAACAGAACTTGATGAGGAGAATCAGAGGTTGAAAGCAAGGATTCAAGAATTAGAAGAATCACGGGTTACAATTATTGAAGAAACACCTACAGAAGACGAGAAGGAAATTGAACAACTCAAAATGGAGAATGAATTGCTAGGAATGATGAACAAGGAACAGGAGGTAAGAATTTCCAACCTCTCAAAGGAAATTCAATTATTACATAATTTAGCGGAAGTTGATAAAGCAGAAATTGCTTCCCTAAAGGCCCAGTTACCTCTTCCTGTTTTAAATTATGATGAGTTGACGGTCTCTACCTTGCAACCCAGAAACAACTTGCTGAATATCAAGATTGATATAGAAATTGGTAGTAAAAAGTTGTCATTAAATGCTATTTTGGACACTGGGGCAGCCATCTGTGTTTGTAACAGGGAAATGATTCCGATAGAAATGCGGCAGCCGTCCTTAACAGACACTCTTATTCAGGGAGTTAACGGGGCAACAAAGGTTGATGAAGTCCTTAAGGAAGGAAAGTTATGGGTTGGCAACCAATACTTCATACTTCCTAGAACATATGTGATGCCTACCTTGACAAAAGGCTTGAATTTTATCATTGGTATGAATTTCATAAGAGCTATGGATGGGGGTCTTCGTATTGAAAAGGGCGAAGTAACTTTTTATAAGCTTGTTACCACGGTAAAAGCTACCCCAGAGGCTCATCAGGTAATTCTTCTTGAAGAACTTGATATTGAATTATCAGAATACTATGACATATGTGTTGCAGTTCCACGGCAAGGAATAATCAATGAAGAATTTATAAGCCCTAAGGAACTTGAAAGATTAAGGAGGCTCGGGTTCATTGGAGAAGAACCATTAAAGCATTGGTCTCTTAATCAGGTAAAATGCAAAATTTTAATTAAAAATCCTGATTTGGTGATTGAGGACAGGCCACTCAAACACGTAACCCCAAAGCTCAAAGAAACCATGGCCAGGCATGTAAAGAAGCTATTGGATATGAAGGTAATTCGTCCATCCAATTCTAAGCATAGAACAACTGCTATTATGGTTGAATCAGGAACAGAAATTGATCCTGTCACCGGTGAAGAAAGAAAAGGCAAAGAGAGACTAGTTTTTAACTACAAGAGGCTTAATGACAACACTGAGAAAGATCAGTATTCACTACCGGGGATCAATACAATTATAGCCAAGATAAGTCACTCTCGCATTTATTCAAAATTTGATCTTAAAAGCGGATTTCACCAGGTTGCTATGGATGAAGAATCCATACCATGGACAACCTTTTGGGCCATCGATGGACTGTACGAATGGCTAGTAATGCCTTTCAGGACTAAAGAACGCACCCGCAGTATTTCAGCGGAAGATGGATACCTGTTTCAAAGGTACAGAGGATTTCATTGCTGTTTATATTGATGATATTTTAGTATTTTCTGACAATATTGAAGCTCACAAAGAACATTTGAAAGTATTCATCAGTATTTGTGAGAAAAATGGTTTGGTACTTAGTCCCACAAAGATGAAGATAGGGGTTTATCAGATTGATTTTCTCGGAGCCACTATTGGTGAGTCCAGAATAAAATTGCAACCTCACATCATTCAGAAAATCCTCACTACAGATGAAAGAACTCTAACAGATGTACGTTCCCTGAGAAGATGGTTGGGTATTTTGAACTATGCTAGGGCATATATACCGATTCTGGGAAAAATATTAGGACCGCTATACTCAAAGACGTCTGGAAAAGGGGAAAGACGTATGAACAGACAAGATTGGGATATTGTACAGACTGTCAAGAACCTTGTGAAGAATCTCCCAGAACTAGAAGTTCCACCCCCTACTGCAGTAATCGTACTAGAAACAGACGGTTGCATGGAAGGTTGGGGAGGTATTTGCAAATGGAAGAATAGTAAAGGGGATTCTCGGTCATCTGAAAAGGTATGTGCATACGCCAGTGGGCGGTTCAATCCTTTAAAATCTACAATTGATGCTGAAGTACAGGCAGTGATCTTCAGCCTGGAAAAAATTCAAAATCTATTATCTTGACAAGAAAGAAATAGTAATCAGAACAGACAGCCGAGCAATTGTCCAGTTTTATGAGAAAAGTTCAAATCATAAGCCTTCAAGGGTCCGTTGGTTAACGCTTACGGATTATATTTCTGGTATTGGGGTTTCTGTGACCTTTGAACACATCGAAGGCAAAGACAACATTCTGGCGGATGAACTATCACGGCTGGTACAGATGATCTGTATTGACAAAAGAGAAGATTCTATTGTACAATCTCTTATCAAAGCTACCTCGGAGGTTTCCATAAGAACTACGGATGAGGCAATAGCACGACTAGCTACTTGTATCAACAAGGCTGCTACATACAAGGTAAATTTCACTAACGAAATTCCTAAGCCTGTTTTGCAGTGTGCATGCCACCAAGACGCAAGCTTGCTGATGTCGCATACGAGCCGGAATCCAAATAGAAGGTTCTACCGGTGTGCAACAAATACTTGTCATTGCTGGTACTGGGAGGATCTTATCAGTGACTACATCCAGCAGCTACAACATTATGCGGCAATACAAGAAATGTACGCAAGACAAAGCCAAAACCACGGGTATACCACTATACGGGAGCATTCTGATGAAGAAGAATCGCTGGGAGCATTAACGGAGTTAGAACTATTGGCGTCAGACTTTGCCAATCTGGACATTGACGATCCGTCACCAACGTCAACACTGTACCCAGGACATGATGATTAAAGACAAGCGGACGTGGTGGACCCTGCAGGAATCAAATTATTCCGAATCAATCACTTTTGAAGACGTAAAGTGTCCACTATCATCCTTGGGTGCATGCCAGCATCCTTATCTTTTCTTTTCTTTATGAGTGCTTAACACCTGTAAAAGCATAGATGCTTGCTTTGTCGGGAAGCTATCTCTTTACTTAGCAGAGAAGCAATCCCTTGAGTCTATATAAGGAGTCATAGACGAGTGTAACGGGCAGTCAATCCAACGCACTGACCATTCACTCATAGTTTGAGAGCTTGTAGTTTGAGTTTGTAAATGTCTTCGA
This sequence comes from Curcuma longa, assembly GCF_044706935.1. Taxonomy (NCBI): domain Eukaryota; kingdom Viridiplantae; phylum Streptophyta; class Magnoliopsida; order Zingiberales; family Zingiberaceae; genus Curcuma; species Curcuma longa. The sequence continues at coordinate 18,161,064 of NC_133864.1, forward strand.
AAGTAGCTCACTGAGTCTCTAGTTGACAAGATCCAGTTGTAAATTTTGCATTTTACCTGATTAAGAGACCAATGCTTTAATGGTTCTTCTCCAATGAACCTGAGCCTCCTTAATCTTTCAAGTTCCTTAGGGCTTATAAATTCTTCATTGATTATTCCTTGCCGTGGAACTGCAGCACATATGTCATAGTATTCTGATAATTCAATATCAAGTTCTTCAAGAAGAATTACCTGATGAGCCTCTGGGGTAGCTTTTACCGTGGTAACAAGCTTATAAAAAGTTACTTCGCCCTTTTCAATACGAAGACCCCCATCCATAGCTCTTATGAAATTCATACCAATGATAAAATTCAAACCTTTTGTCAAGGTAGGCATCATATATGTTCTAGGAAGTCTGAAGTATTGGTTGCCAACCCATAACTTTCCTTCCTTAAGGACTTCATCAACCTTTGTTGCCCCGTTAACTCCCTGAATAAGAGTGTCTGTTAAGGACGGCTGCCGCATTTCTATCGGAATCATTTCCCTGTTACAAACACAGATGGCTGCCCCAGTGTCCAAAATAGCATTTAATGGCAACTTTTTACTACCAATTTCTATATCAATCTTGATATTCAGCAAGTTGTTTCTGGGTTGCAAGGTAGAGACCGTCAACTCATCATAATTTAAAACAGGAAGAGGTAACTGGGCCTTTAGGGAAGCAATTTCTGCTTTATCAACTTCCGCTAAATTATGTAATAATTGAATTTCCTTTGAGAGGTTGGAAATTCTTACCTCCTGTTCCTTGTTCATCATTCCTAGCAATTCATTCTCCATTTTGAGTTGTTCAATTTCCTTCTCGTCTTCTGTAGGTGTTTCTTCAATAATTGTAACCCGTGATTCTTCTAATTCTTGCATCCTTGCTTTCAACCTCTGATTCTCCTCATCAAGTTCTGTTTCTCTTTTGCTCAGCCTTTGCAACACTTCTGATTGCCGTTGAGCAAGACTACGCCATTCATCACGGTTAACAGGTCTGCTTGGGTGAACATTCTTCGGAATCTGCATCTGAAAACAATGTTCAGTGCATAAACTACAAACTGTGAACTTACATATATCGCAGTCCATGCGATTTCCAGGTCTTGCTTCATTCTTACAATTTCTGCAGTACATGACCTCCTTTTGATCAAACCTCCATTTATGACGGCAGTAATACTCTTTTCTAGTGACCCTAACTTGAGGTCTCCATTCTGAAGCACCGATCAAATATTCCGAGGGTTCTTCCATTTCTTCTGCTGTCATCATTAGAACATCATATCTTTCCTTTTTCCTCATTTCTGGCCTGGTAAAAATCTTTTCTCTGTACATTTCAGGATCAAATGTTGAATATAGAAATTCAGGATTATCAATATGTAATGGGGATGAAGAAGAGGACTCAGCGTCTTCTGGAATTTGCTTGTATAGTCTTGACTTTTCCATAACAGCTGCCCATTCTACCTTTTGCTCTTCTCTTAGCCGAAGCTCTTTAAGTTGAGGTAGAAATCCTTCTAATGCTGAAGGCATTTCTTCCGGTAGGGATTCACTGTTTTCTGCTGGAAGAAGATACTTGTTGATAAACTCTTCCACAGGCATTTCTGCTACTGGCGGTTCAGCCGCTGGTTCCGGTATAATATTTTCCTGTACTGATTCCCGGATTGATGTGGATCCGAAACCCTGTTCTCCTCTTTCTGTTTCCTCAAGTTCACCTACTTCATATATATCAAGGATGGCTATTCTTTCTATAATCAGCTGTGCAATTCTATCCTGGATATTTATATGAATTGAATCATTAGAAAGATTAAGAACAATAATCTTGACTTCACCTCTGTAGTCGCTATCCACAACACCACCATTAATAAGAATTCCTTTTAGCGCCGCGCTGGATCTGGGAGCTATGCGTCCATACATACCATTGAGAATTTGGACACAAATTCCAGTCCGTAAGATAGCCTGAGTATAAGGCGACACTTCTTGCTCCTCGCAGGTGTATAAATCATAACCTGCAGCCCCAATAGTCTTTCGGTTAGGAAGAAGGGCTAGAGGATGTACCTTTCTGACATAGAGACGATTCAATTCATCGTCCTGCAACATGAGGATATCATATTCTTCAGTCACTCTGTAGTTGTCTTCATTTTCTGAAATAGAGTAGATATCAGAGATATCTGACTCATCCATACCAACTGACACTACATCAAATCCCTCATCAAGCTCCAGGGATTCTAATATTGCCACTCTGTGCATCTATTTCTTAGGGTTCTTGCACTCCGATGTGTAGTGACCTTCTTCGCCGCAAGCATAACATCTACAGTTCTTCTTTCTCAAGTTGAGGTGCTTCTGCTTGGTTATACGAATATGTGACTGATGTGGTTTCCCTTTATACGATGTACTCTTCCTTGCTCCATACTTTCTTCCTGATGAACTTCTGTCTCTATAGGCACCATGTACTGGTGTTCTTCCACACATGTTCATCTTTTTCAGCTGACTTTGGAATAGGGCTTCCTGACACATTTCTTTCAAATAGTTACGGGTAAAGGCAATCCTCCCTGTAACTCAAATTGTGTTAGTGGGATATTTAAGCTTAAAAGCCTTTTCAATTCTATCCCCTAATGGTCTAGGAAGTTTAGTAAAGAATTCTGTGGACAGTTCCTCAGAAGCCCACATTCTACCACTTTTAGATGCCAAGTGAAAGTAATCTACGGTGTACCTATGAACAGCAGTGTCTGTCATTTCAGTGCACACCAGAGATTTCAATGTCTTGTATGCTGCATCTTGTTCATTAGTGGTCCCAATCTGCGGATTCTCCAAAAAGAATATTATTCTAATTTGGTTAAGCATATTTTGCGTACCATTTGAGCCTAAGGCCTGAGCCTTCAACTGCTCATACTCTGCAATGTACTTCATTCTCCAGGTAACAAATGTCTTCTTCTTCTGACTCTCCTAACAGATTTTCTATGTATAGGAGTTTATCCTCCGCATTTTCAAATGGTTTGTCAGAGAGATGTAGGAGTACTGAACTCTCCCACCTGTCATACACCTTTGAATCAAAATCGTTAGGCATAATGAATACAGACCCCTTACTTGTATTTGCAGATGGTAATTGAAACCATTCCGAATTACTATTCCACTGCCTGGGTCTTCTTACTGGTAATGTTGGACTGTCAGGGCCCATCCATCCTGATGCTGCATTTGCTGGTGCATAAGCAGGAATATTCATTTCAGTGTCTGTTGGAGGGCTGTATCGGCTGATTGCCGACTCATTAGTTGACATTACATTCTCTGCTCTGGGAGCAGCTGCCAAGATTTCCTCAGTCCTTTGCAGTTCTGGATAGTCGTCTAGATTGTTAACAAGATACTGACTCCGGATCTTCAATATTCTCCGTGTTTTCACTTTCACTTTCAGCTTCATAGTCATCAATTTGAAGGTTAGTCAGTCATAAATTCAGAAATTATGTCATCATCTTGCTCACCTTCACTTCCCACCATGCCTTCTAGAAGAAGTTGTTCTTCTAAAGCTGCAAGGGTAGGGTAATCATCATCAGTATCATCATGAATTATGATAATATTGACCATATGTTGTTCGTCTACTTCATCATCATCCTGATTGTAGGCTGGAGCCTTGCTGGTGGATGCTGTCATATAATCGCCAAACCTTAAAGATGTTGTCCCATCATAGTTGGTTGCGGTAATCATGGAGGATGGCGCCACTGGAACCACCACAGATGATGGCCTTAAGTTCCATTGCTGGGCTTGGAACTTCTTAGACGAATGTTTTGTAGCATCAATGGCCTTGACCCCCTTAGAGCGGAGGTATTCTGCTACCTTCTGAATTTTGAAGGTAAATCTAACATTGGGTGTGTTGGACAACCTTGCTGTTATGCTCCGGGTAATAAGTAGATTTGCTTCTGCTCCTTCCCATGTATCATACCCTTTTGTACAAATGGAAATCTGAATATGACGAAAGAAGTCTTTTACCGTCATCATAATATCTGGCATAAGATACACCAGCTGACTTCCTTCAGAAAGATCAACTTCTAATGCCGCGATGATGCCACGATCATCAGTTCCCCAGCGGGTATCCCTGAAAACACATAAAGCCAGGTTTCCCGTATACCTTCTATGTAATATTTGAAACTTTACCTGAAGTACTCCCAGGTGGATGTACTCCAAGCCTGACTGGCTTAACCTCTCATAGGAATCTTCCACTATGAAGGTTCTGTCCTGCTGATCAGCGCCTATTATTAACATGCGCTCTTCAGATCGATACATGTAAACACGGTGATGTATGCTATCTCTTCGTGTCATGTATAGTACTTCTGCAGGAACTGTTCTGGCCCTCTGTTGCATTGACCTTTGCAACTCTGTTTCTGGATTCATGAGGAGTGCAAGGGTGTGCTCCCTTGGCTGTGCTCTTACAATCATTCTGCCTATATTTATTATATTGCGGCCAATTCTTTGGGCTTCATATCTTGCATGGGCACTCCTTCGGTAGTCTCTGATTTGATCTTCTACCAAGGGTGTTGCAGGTACTATGGTGCCCTCAGTTTGGGTAGCAACAGGCAGATCTCTCCTTGAAGCCATTAATTTGAGATTTTCTTTAATAAATCAAAGGGGTTTTGGTATACCTTAATAGTCCCCCTTTCCCTTTTGTACGCTTCGCCTTGTGGACTTAGGTGCAACTCACCCAACTTTCTTGTCAATTCAGACAGCTCTGGAGCGGGAACTTGAATCTGCGCTCTTCTAACTTCTTCCTTCAAGGCTTCTACTTCAGTTCTAAGCCTGATAACAGAATATAAGAGAGTATTTAGTTGCTTAGAAACAGTAAGAAGGGTGGAGGTTGAATCCTTCTCTGAGAATCCTTGGCCAATATCAGTAGTAGCAGCAATTGCTTCTTTATACTGCGGTGTTTCCTTCAGACTTGAAACACTCATCCAACTATTGCCTTTTTAAAATGGTGGATTAAATCCTCCAACTTATCAACCTTTCTCGAGAGTTCTTCTGTTAAAGCCTCAGTCTGCTTCTCTATGAATTTTGGCTGCTCACTTATCTTTATCACCAACTCTTCAACGTCCTGCTTGGAGAGTGGTCTTCTTTTCAGATAGTCAGCCCTTAGCTGCTTTAATTCTTCACGCAACTGCTTCTGATTTTCAAGTATCAATTTCAGATCACTTCGTTGCTGTCTAACGATGCTTGATATCTGATGAATCTCCTCAAGTTTTTCAGCTTGTTCCTGGAACTTATCTCGCAAAGTTAAAATATGCAAGCAGCTTTGTTTAGTTAAAGCAAACAACGCCTTATTTCCCAAGTCAACTCTATATGAAGTGACTAGGAGGTTATGCGCAATATCAGCCTTAGAAGAGGATTCAAGGTTCAAGTAATCCAAATCCTTTCTATCATTCCATGATTTTCGCCATGTAATAAATTGTTTTTCAAATTCTTGTAAATCAGCATTCATAAACAACAGAGCTTAAGTAAATGGTTTGAAATTAATTGAGATAAATAAGATAGGGTTTATCCTTCATCCGGATGCTTACCTTATCCTTCAGCCTCTTCCTTTCTTACGTCTTACTAGCTACCGCTTGCCCTTTTGAGTTACTTCAACCTGTAAGTATGTGTTTACCCAAAGTACTTCACGCAGTGCACAAACCCTAGGAGGATATTAGAAGATCTCCGAATCTGACACGGTCTTCAACGCCCCACCTGGGCTTAAAAGCGACCTTTAGCAACGATTCCTCTGCCTTCCCAGCTCCTGATGCTGCATTTGCTTGTGCATAAGCTGGAATATTCATTTCAGTGTCTGTTGGAGGGCTGTATCGGCTGATTGTCGACTCATTAGTTGACAATACATTCTCTGCTCTGGGAGCAGCTGCCAAGATTTCCTCAGTCCTTTGCAGTTCTGGATAGTCGTCTAGATTGTTAACAAGATACTGACTCCGATCTTCAATATTCTCCGTGTTTTCACTTTCACTTTCAGCTTCATAGTCATCAATTTGAAGGTTAGTCATAAATTCAGAAATTATGTCATCATCTTGCTCACCTTCACTTCCCACCATGCCTTCTAGATGAAGTTGTTCTTCTAAAGCTGCAAGGGTAGGGTAATCATCATCAGTATCATCATGAATTATGATAATATTGACCATATGTTGTTCGTCTACTTCATCATCATCCTGATTGTAGGCTGGAGCCTTGCTGGTGGATGCCGCCATATAATCGCCAAACCTTAAAGATGTTGTCCCATCATAGTTGGTTGCGGTAATCATGGAGGATGGCGCCACTGGAACCGCCACAAATGATGGCCTTAAGTTCCATTGCTGGGCTTGGAACTTCTTAGACGAATGTTTTGTAGCATCAATGGCCTTGACCCCCTTAGAGCGGAGGTATTAACACCTGTAAAAGCATAGATGCTTGCTTTGTCGGGAAGCTAACTCTTTACTTAGCAGAGAAGCAATCCCTTGAGTCTATATAAGGAGTCATAGACGAGTGTAACGGGCAGTCAATCCAACGCACTGACCATTCACTCATAGTTTGAGAGCTTGTAGTTTGTGTTTGTAAGTGTCTTCGAAAGTAGCTCACTGAGTCTACGAGTAGTTGACAAGATCCAGTTGTAAAAATTCCCGCTTTCTTTTGGTATCAGAGCTTGGTTTGCTAATTAATGGCTTTCATGGGGTAAAACTTCTAAGGTAGGGGCCTGATTCTGGCTCTGTTTATCCTTACATCCTCTAGCCCTTCTTCCTAACCGAAAGACTATTGGGGCTGCAGGTTATGATTTATACACCTGCGAGGAGCAAGAAGTGCCGCCTTATACTCAGGCTATCTTACGGACTGGAATCTGTGTCCAAATTCCCAATGGTATGTATGGACGCATAGCTCCCAGATCCAGCGTGGCGCTAAAAGGAATTCTTATTAATGGTGGTGTTGTGGATAGCGACTACAGAGGTGAAGTCAAGATTATTGTTCTTAATCTTTCTAATGATTCAATTCATATAAATATCCAGGATAGAATTGCACAGCTGATTATAGAAAGAATAGTCATCCTTGATATATATGAAGTAGGTGAACTTGAGGAAACAGAAAGAGGAGAACAGGGTTTCGGATCCACATCAATCCGGGAATCAGTACAGGAAAATATTGTACTGGAACCAGCGGCTGAACCGCCAGTAGCAGAAATGCCTGTGGAAGAGTTTATCAACAAGTATCTTCTTCCAGCAGAAAACAGTGAACCCCTACCGGAAGAAATGCCTTCAGCATTAGAAGGATTTCTACCTCAACTTAAAGAGCTTCGGCTAAGAGAAGAGCAAAAGGTAGAATGGGCAGCTGTTATGGAAAAGTCAAGACTATACAAGCAAATTTCAGAAGACGCTGAGTCCTCTTCTTCATCCCCATTACATATTGATAATCCTGAATTTCTATATTCAACATTTGATCCTGAAATGTACGGAGAAATGATTTTTACCAGGCCAGAAATGAGGAAAAAGGAAAGATATGATGTTCTAATGATGACAGCAGAAGAAATGGAAGAACCCTCGGAATACTTGATCGGTGCTTCAGAATGGAGACCTCAAGTTAGGGTCACTAGAAAAGAGTATTACTGCCGTCATAAATGGAGATTTGATCAAAAGGAGGTCATGTACTGCAGAGATTGTAAGAATGAAGCAAGACCTGGAAATCGCATGGACTGCGATATATGTAAGTTCACAGTTTGTAGTTTATGCATTGAACATTGTTTAATAAAATAATTTGTTGAAATAATAAATATATTTTGGTAATTTTTTTAATAAAATAATTCATTAAAAATAATTATTTTAATAAAATAATTTATTAAATTAATAAATATAATTTATATAATTTATTTTTTAAAATTTAAAATAAAATTATATATATATTAATAAAATAATTCATTTAAGTAATTATTTTTATAAAATAATTTATTAAATTAATAAATATAATTCATTAATTTTATTTTTTTAAATTTAGAATAAATTATTTTTTAAATTTATAAATATTTAAATTAAAATTTATTAAATTAATTAATTTGATTTCAATTAGATTTCATAATACATTTGAAGTTATGTAATGTATTAAAAGATCAGATTTGACCCTTTGTTGATCCCCTTCTTATATGATTTTTTCCTTTTCCATGATAAGATGATATTTTTATTAAAAAATCTTTTTTATTTATAATTTTTTATATTAATAAACCAAACATTTTTTAATTTTATTTTCTAGAAATTAAACAGTATATTATACCAAACATATTTTCTGTTTTCTAAAAACTTGATCAGAAAATAGAAAAACAAAAATAGAAAATAGAAAAAAATTCCCAAACTAAACGTCCCCTAT
>NC_133864.1:18169511-18367836 GCF_044706935.1 Curcuma longa
AATTACATCTAGATTATGATGAATCAAATGATTGTACCAATACAGTAAATTCTAAAATATACTCCATTTAGTCTATTTATGTGTACTTTCATATCCATAAGTTATACCATGTTGATCTTCAATAGCAGATAGAAAGTTAAGGACTCTATACAAAATCTATTGACCTGTTAATCTCAATGGCGGAGGTGTTCTTTCAACTCTATTTTAATGAATTCTTCTTTATTCCTTCTGAATTTATGATTTGATGGTAAAAATTAGCTATGACAATCAAAATAACTCGATTTCCTCCCATATTTCAATCTGAATGATTTTGATTTCTCTATACATATTGGACATCATAAAATTTTAGCGGTACTCCATCCTGATAACATGTCATAAGTCAAAAAGTAATTTATCGTCCAAAGAAGTGCAACCTTCATTACAAATATTTAATTAGTAAGAATATCATATGTAGGAAAATCATCATCTCATAGTTGTTTCAGCTCTACAATCAGTGGTTGCATATAAGCATCTTTTAACTTCTTCAGATTTTATGGGCCAGACACAACCAATGTTAAAAATATATATGGTGTTTTCATACACATCTCAAGTGGAAGATTATACAAAGTTGATATAGCTAGCCAACAAGAATAATTTTTTTCCTGATTTGTCAAATGAAGCAAATCCATCAGCACGAGATCTAATCTTATGTTTCAAGTTTTCTTCGCAAATTCAGGATATGTTCTATCAAAATTTTTCCACGCCTCTGCATCTGATGGATGACACATTAGACCCTCTTCTGTTTGATGATTTGCATGCCAAGTCATGTGTTCAACAATGACTTCTGATGCATAGAGTCTTTATAATCTAGGAGTTAAAGACAAATAAAATAACTGACTGTATGTTTTACATCGTTATTGACTCCTATTGATTCTCTTGTACCTAACTTGATTACAGAATTTACACACATCTGCATCTTGATCTTCTCCCCAATATATCATACAATCATCTCTACAAGTATCAATCCTTTCCACCGGAAAATCTAATTTTTTCACAAGCTTTTTCATACTGTAAAAATCATTAGGCATTATGTGATCACGTGACAATACCTCTCCAATAACTTGAACAAAATCATTAAAACAATCTTTAGACACATATGCTTTATCTTGAGATTCGATAGTCTTGCGGTGAGAGATAATTTAGTGTGACTGTCGCAACTAGCCCACATAGGTTCATCTGCAACACTCTGTAGGATCGAATGCACGTGAGAGGGGGGGTGAATCACGTGCTTTTAAAAAACCGTTCGTTTAAAACCAGAGTTAGAAAAGTTAAGCTTTGAAAAATCGTGCAGCGGAAAATAAGAAATACGAAGCGAGAAATAAATACAGGAGAACACAACGATTTTACTTCGTTCGGAGCCTTTGGCGACTCCTACTCGAAGGCCCAGGTTCCTTGAACCTTTACGTTGGGCAATCCACTAAAATCCTCAACCGGTGAAACCCCCGGTTGAGTGATCTGATACAAGGTAGGAAGTGTGACACCCCCACACTCCCTAATAATTAAGTACAAAGAAGTTAACAAAAAGTTCGTTACCCAACACAGACAGAATATCTGAAGCACCTCGGGTGTTGGGGTCAGTCTTCCGACAGCGGCCGGACGAAGTTGAATCAGAGTATCGACTGCAGCAGGGAGACGAGGAAGTGGAAGCGCAAGAGCTTTGACGACACGAATTATGTTGAAGCACTGTTCTATTTAATTCCAAAGAGAACAACTGTGTTGAGAGCTTCGATCAATTCCTTTATATAGGAATACGAGGCTTCGATCAAGATCCGAATTTAATGCTTTAACTCCTATCTGCACCGAAGCTTGATGAAGACTTTAACATGAACTTTTATCCTTTAAAGAGTTTAACGTGGTTAATTAACCACGTATTGGAAGACATGTCATTATCCTTTAAGAAGATAAGGTTAAGAAGATAAGGTAACGTAACATGTAAAAACAATTATATTTTATTATTAAAAGGAATAAAATCTTTATGATAATTGATTGGAATAAATAGATTTTTAGATTTACTAAAATGAGAGGAGTAATTTTGCAAAAAGACCCCTACAAAATCATATTAGTCCACCAGTAAATCCTAGCACAATTTATTTGGATTGAGATAAAATTCAAAGTTAATTAGATCATGTCTCCTAGACCGGGATCTAACCATGTCTCAGTTTAGATCACCCAAATGGGTCTAGACTGGACTGCGCCTAAAGTCCAAAATTGGACTCGTCCTCACTGGTTCGCTCCTCCAGTGACTTACCTCACTTACCTCATGCAGCTCTACTTAACTTCTTAACCCACTAGGACTTCCTGCCAAGGCTCAACCACCCTAGTCTTTCTGCCAAGTCTCAACCAACTTGGTCTTCGGCCAGTTGTCAGGCTCCGCGGACCCAACTGGTCTTTCTGCCAGGGTTCAACCACCCTGGACTTCAGCCTGATGTTTGGTTCTAAGTCTTTCGACCCTGCACACTTAGTAAAGAGGTTAAACCCACAATAAATCTAACTTTAACTTATTTGTCATTCATTAAAACTTGAGTTTGACCGTTAGTGCAAACTGCACCAACACACTCAACATTTCTTTAAATTTGAAATATGCCTCATTATTCACATTTTCACAAATATTTTGTTCTTCTACCCTCTCCAATGGTGATGCATAAGTAGTAAATATTTGTTCCTCTGTTGAAGGACAACTAGAACTTACAAAACTCGGTTCAAGAAGAAATTATGATCCCCTCCATTAATTATCATCCTCTACTTTGTCAAACTGTAAAAATTTACCATTATGACATTTTCTGCACGGACATCTTATCTTATTCCCATCTATAAACTCAACATTAGTAGAACCAAAATCAAAAAATTATTCCAACCCAACAATAAACTCATCAGTTAAATTAACTTCTACGTTCAGGATTATTCTTTTTATACCTCTAACTTCTTTCTTTCTGTATTTTTCATATTTTCAATTTATTAACTTATTAAACAAAACTATTATATATAAAAGTTATTACTACCTCATTAACAACCGTAACATAATTCAATCATGCTAAATTTTTATAACAATAAGTAAAATTATACCTAAAACAGGTGAACAAAATCGAGTGTATCCAAATACTTGAAGCACATGTCAAAAATCAAAATGAGACCTACACAAACAATATTACGAAGTCATATTATCTAACAAAGACAATGAATATATATAATTATATTGAAAGCTAAATAGAATTATATTACGAAGTCATATTATCCATAAGTTATAAAATAATATTTATTTATTTATTTATTAGAATGGAACTCCAATCAAGAGAAACAAATTTAGGGTAAGCTTATAACATGGAACACCATGATTTAATAAATGAAACATGCAACACTAATAAACAGGAACATGTTCAAAATAAGTATAACATAGTAGATCATAACTTACAAAAAACACATACTCATGCTAGACAGAAAACTAATTAAACAAAAACTATATATCACAAAGAAATTAGAATTATGTGGTCGTGTGAGGAGTTTAGTACCAAATCAAACAGGTGGAATCAATTTGAACATTATAACCTTATCAATTCATACACTAAATTCAACCTCATTGGTTCTATTCACACAAATATGTTCAATCCTTTAACATCAAGAAATATCTCCACTACTATCTTCTAGAAGCCATAAGTTACTCAGATTTTGAGTTCCTAACTTCAAATTTAAGTAAAAATTACTGTCGGAAGTTCAAAATTTATCCTATTTTAGTCACTGGCACTCTTTAACTCCTATTTCAATCGACACAAGTTACTCAGCAGCCGACGATGACCGACCAGCGGCCTAAGCCATGGCCAGCGACCTAAGCCGCGCCCGACGATCGGCCAATGACCTAAGCTACGCCGGCCAGCCAAATCGAGCGTCGACAACAAAAGAGAGGGGAAAACAGAGAGGGAGAAAAGTTTACCAAGTTGCACTGTCGCATAGCTTATCGCCGTCGCCATCACCGTCGCAGTCGTCGAAAGTTGGATCGCGATCGCCGAATGGGGGAAATCGGAGAGGAGAAAGGAGATCGGGAATTTAGGATTTCAGGAAAAGAAAAGTCGGGGAAAACAAAATCATGATCGGAGTGGATTAAGTTAGGGTTTTTGACGATAAATTAGTATTCGTCGCCAATTTCATCGTTAAATTGATGATGAATCATGAATTCGTCACAGATTCGTCGCCAATTTACAACGAATGATAGATTCATTGCCAACTTTGGTGACAAATCAATAATTTGTCGCAAACGTTGGCGACGAATGAATCAGTGATTCATCGCAAAAGTTGGTGATAAATTCGTCATTCGTCGCCAAAGTTAGCAACGAATATGTGATTCATCGCAAATTGACGACGAATTATGGATTTGTCGCAATTTGGAGACGAATTGCGATGATTTGTGTGACAAACATTAATTTAGCGGTGATTTTCACTACAAAAATTATTACATCACTACTTCCGCAACTAAATTAGTTTCATCGTAAATTGACGACGAAATAATATTTCGTCACTAATTTCGTCATCAAATTGCGACCAAAATATTTCGTCGCTAAGATTCGTTACTAATAATCTATTTTACCTGTAAAAAAGATTGATTATTGTACAAATAACTGTATAATAGGCTGCGAAGAGAGACTGCTCGATCCTAAGTTTCCACCATATTTCAACTGCAAGAATCAAGTCATTGGTGTGGAGGAGGAGAAGCCAGTTATCTACTATACATGTTACTACTGCTGCAAGCTAAGCGACACGTGTTTCGACTGCAAATCACATGGTTATGATGCCACGCATGCACTACAGGCAACACTTATAGACCCCAAAAGTCATCCCAGAGGAACAGTTTCTTCACATGGAAGCTATTGTCAGGAATTAACGTACATTGTCACTGACGAACTCGTAGTCACCCCACTATCCCTCACAGAAGTCGTTTCATTGCGCAAGGAAATCTCTGATCCAATCAAGATGACAGAGTTTAGCGTAGCTGAAGATGAGGTCTGTCTGGTTGCTTCGCCTTTAATTAATTTGTGTTGATGCAAGGAGTCTGAGATCTAGCTAATTGCATGTTGTTGCTCTTGTTTCAGGTTCTTGATTTTCTTGCTGTTGCTTTGACGTCCAACACCGCCCTAACAGACGCCTTCTTAGCGAGGACTGTCGGTGTGTTCACTTCGGGGGGCGAAAAGAGTGAATGATCCATCAGAAGGAGAAGAAAGGACGGGGAGAGTAGGTTGGAAGTAGATGAGAGAAACTGATTAAATAAATCACTAGTTTAATTTCTTTTCAGAAAATTTGCTAGTTTATTTTAATCTTCGTTGTTGTTTTTTGGTATTCGATAATATTTATTTAATTATAATCTCATACTATCCAAGTGTCTAATCAATTGTGTTGGTCGAGTATATATTTTAAAAAATAGATACATGATTTAAATTTAAGTTAGCTCCATATTATATAATTGTGTCAGTTTCAATTTATCAACTCTTGAATTTGATCATGAAGCAATTAATTGGATCAAAATAATAAAAAAAAATTAAAGTTTTAAACTGAAGAATAAAATTGATTCAAAATTAATTAACATGAATTAAAAAATTAAATCAAAATAAAAGATATGATAAATTAATTCTAAAATTTGTAAAATTGGGTTGGTCTCTAATAGTTTGGTTTTAAATACATTCTTAGATATGAATTGAGTTAATTATTCCAACTCAATAAATTTTGAACTTTCAGTAATTTTACTGAATTAAATTTATTTATTTTTAAATAGTATAAAAAATTGAGTTATAATTTATCTAATATTGATTCTTTAATTAATTAAAAAAATTATTGATAATTTAAATAGCTTTTAGAAATTAATGAAAATAATTTTTTAAATTAATTAAAATTTTAAAATAATTATAAAAAAATATTGTATACTTCTCGTCGATTAACAATAACATCAAATATTCAATAAATTAATTTTCAAATCAAAATGCATAAACACGTGCCAGAAAGTCTTCTAATTTGGTAGAATTTTTCTTATTAGCCTCTCGTCTAGTAATCAACATTTTAAATTTTTTATCTTATTAAAAGAAAATATTTTAAAGTGCACGGTAGTTAGGATTTCAACGAGTACTTAAGTATCATGCTAAATGTCTTACCGCAAGGGCATAAAATTGCAAAGATGATAATGCCCATCTAAGATATTCCTTCATTATCCGTCTCAATGATAAATCTTAGTTAGTCGCATTGACTCAATTTCTGGAGTGACTGGTCCGGCCCCACGAAAGTTTCCTACCGGCCACCAGGATAAATCGGAAAGCGTACGCAGCGGCCAACCCAGATGCTCAGCATCCTTTGATTGCGATCCCCATTTGGAGAAAAATTCTTGCAAATACGTCGTAACTGAGGATCGCACCGCGGATACCTGAGTGACAACCTGAATGTCCTACCACGGCACCATAGTCCCGGGGACTCGTTTCAAGATCTTATGAAAGGAAGATAAATCATGATACTGAATAACCTCCTAAGTGAGAGGAGCTAATTATCTAAGGAAATACATCCGTGAGGATTTGAATCTTACTTTATTATTGTAAATCTATCACTTACATATCAATTTATTATGTGTAAAAAAATATTTATTATTGTAGTAAAAGATAGAATCCGCTACTCCAGTGATCCCACACAATTAATTTCATGCTCATCTATAATTAAATAAATCATGAAATTGTAATAAGTCATTATGAACTTCATCAAAATTCAACCTTTGTAAATATTTATCCTACAATAGTCAACTTAATTCTGTCCTATAACCATAAAAAATCATTTTTCTAATCATTTATGAGTATGCAAGTGGTGGCTTTGATTTTTGAAAAAGATAATGAAAGCATGACCATTTATGTGTGGGAGAGACCATTTTATATTTCTTTCTTCACGTTGAAGCAATTCATAAAGCACGGGTTGAAATTAAAGAGTATGACTTAAGTGGTATTGTAGGTCCACGTGAAGAAATGATGAAAAAGGTTAATTATATTTACTAGAAATTTAAAAGTTCCTGTCATATTGCATGATTAATTAATTAACTGGTCCATTTCATTCAAATGCTAAATTGACTAATTATGATCCCGGGGCAATGATACAATGATAGGACATCCAAATTATAATTTAGGGATCCACGATTCGATCCTCAGTTATGACGTATTTATAAGAATTTTCTTTCAAATGGGGAACGCAATCAAATGATGCTGGGCATCTGGATTGGCCGCCGTATGTGCTTTCCGATTTACCCTGATGGTCGGTGGAAAATTCTGTGGAACCGGATCGGTCACCCTCAGAGATTGAGTCCATAACACTGACTGAGATTTATTATTTTTTTAAAATGGACTAATTATGATATTGACATCACAATGGTGTCTTCTTCACATCCATTCTGCACAGCAATGCTCACATCCATCGTGCAATAAATTAATACATTATTGATAGAGGGGCATAAAAATCACAGTATGCATTTCTATGTATTAAGTATGTTCGTGTTAGTTAAACTATAAAGGGAATTTTGTTAATCTATTTTACGATGATTTTATTGAATTAAAAAGATAGATATTAATATTAAAGCGGTCAAACGGACTAATCCATGATGGAGTGGATCAACCCATGACGGACCCATCATATGGCAGGGTGGGACGGGGTGGGTTGACCCACCAATTTGACGGGTTAGAAAATCTCTAATACAATCCAACTCAAGACGGACCACGGGTTAGGTGGATCAATCCACATGCCTATTAAAAAATAAAAAAAATATTTAAAATATTTAAAATTTTAATTTTGAATTATAATTTAAATTGATTAAATTAAAATTTTTAAGTTTGAATTGTAATTTAAATGAATCAAACCCATTAATTTATTGAATTTTTTATTTTAATTTTAAAATTTAAAATAAATAAATAAATTTTCTCAACCTGCGGGCCAACCCAAGTCAACCGCGGATCAACCCACGCGGGTCGCGGGCCTAGACGGACTAACTCATCTTAAAATAGATTGATAAAATTTCAACTCAATCCACTTAAATTATTTGATAGGACAAGTCAATCTAATAGATCTAACTTAAATTGACTGTTATAGATATTATGATATTTTCTTCACTGGAATTTGAATTTCTATGCTATGTGTAGTATTTGTGGCTTTAGGGGCTGGGTATTCATATTGGATTACTAATCAAAATCTTTGGGGATTATTCAGTACTATAGTTTGGAACTTTAGCCTACCTTTATGCCTTTTTTTCTGGGACTCATGTACGAAGAAGAGAAAAGAATCCATTAAAAAAAGGGAAAGGAATCCATTAAAGAAAAACAAAGGATAAAGAGAAAGGTTGAGAAAAAGAAGAGTTACAAAAAAATATATATAAAAAAAATCGCTACAAGATTGATGCACGTGCTCCACCAGATATCAATCGCGAGGAGGATAAAAGGTCTGAAAGATATTTCAACAAAGAGTTAGGATGGTATTGGAGAAGGATTTCGATATACCACTCTAATAGTTAGAATTTACTTGAGATATATAGCTAGAGTAAGAAGAAAAGTAAGAGAGAGAACTTGATGGAGTTGATGAGAGAGTGTGTGTTAGAGAGTCCCATTTGCACGTACATTTTTTAGGGTTTATACAACTATTGAAAGAGCATCTCCACGTCAGACCTAATGAGGGGATTAGATCCGATAGTTGTTGGTGGTCTTTTCACTAGTTGAGTGCCACGTATCTAATGGATGGTATCAATGGGACAAGAATTGTACGGTGTTCCGTGTTTTGGAATATTTGCAATCGTTGTTAACATGTGTTCTCAATAGGCTCCGTAAGGAGCTGGTCTGGCCTGAAGAGGGATAAGCAAGTGAAGTTGATGTTGAGTAGTCTTGAGAGTAGACAACGTCTGGAGCCGAAACAATGAGGTCGTCGAGATCCGAAGCCAAGGGAGGAATGGTGCCAAGGTCCGAGGCCAAGATCTGAGGATGAGACATAAAGTTGTTGAGATCCAAGGTCGAGATCTACGATTGAGACATGAGGTTGCCAAGATCAGAGGCTTAGACGTGAGGTTGCGAACATCCAAGGTCGAGATTGGAGGTTTAGACGTGAGGTTGTCGACATTGAAGGTCGAGATCAAGGTTTAGACATGAGATTGCTGACATCTAAGGTCGAGATTGGAGGTTTAGACATGAAGTTGTCGACATCCAAGATCGAGATCGGAGGTTTAGACATGAGGTTGCTGACATCCAAGGTTGAGATCTGAAGTTGAGACAGGAGGTTGTCAAGATCCAAGGCTGAGATCGGAGGCTTAGACGTGAGCTTGTCAACATCTAAGGCCGAGATTGGAGGCTTAAACATGAGGTTGCCAACATCCAAGGCTGAAAGATATGCGGTTGAAACATAAGGTTGCTGATACCCAAGGCCGAGATCTGCAATTAAGACATGAGGTTGTCGAGATCCAAAGTCGAGATCGGAGGCTTAGATTGAGGTTGCTGACATCCAAGGTGGAGATCGGAGGCTTAGACATAAGGTTGCTGAGATCCAAGGTTAAGATATGAGGTTGAGATATGAGATTGCTGAGATCCAAGGTCGAGATCGGATGCTTAGACGTGAGGTTGCCAACATCCAAGGAAAAAGATCGGAGGCTTAGACATAAGGTTGTTGACATCCATGATTGAGATATGCGGTTGAGAAATAAGATTGCTGACACCTAAGGTCAAGGTTTGCGGTTGAGACGACACAAGGTTGCTGACACCCAAGGCTGAGATCAACGGTTGAGACACAATGTTGCTGGCACCCAAAGTTGAGATCTGCGGTTGAAACATAAGGTTGCTGACACCCAAGGCCGAGATCTTGAGGCATAAGGTTGTTGAGATCTAAGACTGAGACAGAGAAGGTGTCGATTCAATCTAACTCGAATCTCAATTAGGTTAGACTTGATTCTCCTTGAGTTGTGTCTAACACATCTTGACTTTGATTGATAGATCAATATAATTATTGATCATTTGTGCGTGTGGAAGTGATAAGATTCCACCACATCACATAATAAATACATTATTGATGGACAAAAATCAGTATTTTGATGCTCTCTTCTGTTATGGTTAACTACAGCTTCTCAATTTACCTCTTCATAAATAATCATAAGGTCGACCATGTGAGACCGCTAAAGTAACGAATTTTATCTTTTTACTGAAATATTGGAGAAGATTATATTCATGTCCCACTTACTATTCAAAATCTAAAGTTTGGAAGATGAACTTTAGCCTACCTATGTGCCTTATTTATTGTGACTCATGTACGAAGGAGAGAAAAAATCCACTAAAAAAAGGGAAAGGAAATCCATTAAAGAAAAAGAAAGGGTAAAGAGAAAGGTTGAGAAAAAGATTGAATGAGTTCGTGGGCATTGCTATCCACGGCTGCCACGATGATGCTACAAGGCTAGGCTGTCGTGGTCTCTCTGCGGCTTATCCACGGCCTTCGCTAGGGCGTCGCTGCCATCTCTGCGACTGCACAGCAAAGCTGCGGCTTGGCAGCGACGTCGTTGCGACCGCTAATTCTCAGTCTCACATCAAACGCCTTCATGAGTTTACCGTCTTGTTTGCACCTGAAATTTTTGAGAAAAGATGAAAAGTTTAATGAGCCAAAATATAAATAAATAAAATATCTCATTCTTATATGATTTCTTTTTTCTTTAATTTCGTCCACACCGTAGAAGAAATATGAAATTGCCAGAAGCCCATAAACAAAGAACGTGACCGGTAATAATTGATTTTATTGATAATATAGAGAATAATTTTATCATCTGTATCAAAATAATTCCATTTTATCGGATAATTATTCGAGATACAGAAATACAAAATTATGTGGATTTAAATCCGACTCGTTTTGGATCGAATTAAATTTTAAAGGGTTAGATTGATTCGATCGATTGATATTGGAAATTTTGGAGGAAACTCTCGCCACCTTTCTCATCTATTTCTTCTTTTTTTTTTTTTTTGCTTTTTTCTTACGTGTCTTCTCCTCCCACCGCCTCAGGTAGTGCCGGCCCTCCTCCATGCACCGACTCTACTCTCTATTTCTCCTCTTCATCTGTTCACAACAGCAGCAATCTCTCTCCCGCTTCTTTTCTTCGAGCCACCAAACTGCAACCCTTTCACCTCTCCTCCTCTTCTCAAGAGCAGCAGCCCTCCCTCTTCCATTTCTTTTGTTGTTTTTTCCAGCCGACCACAGCCACCACAGCAGCCTTTATTTTTCCCCTTTCCTTGCTATCCTCACATCTTTCTCGGCAGCAGCCGCCGGAGCCTGCCGGAGCTAGTCGAGGCCACCGGCGAAGAGGAAAAAGGTGCTCCTTCCTTTTCTTTCACTGTCCCAGTAGTTTTCTTCATTTTTGTTTTACTCATCCCTAGCAAAAGGTCTCTTGTTCTTCCAGCCAACAGCAAGCCCGCTGATCACCTTTCTTCCAGTAACCATCACTCCTTTCATTTCCTCTTGGGTCTCCAGCAACAACATGAACAACAGCTTCTTTTCCTAGATTCCAGCACCTAGCAGTAGCAAGGCAGTCGTCCTCAAAGTGAATCTGGTATCATCTAGTTTTTCTTTGTTTGCCCCTAGTAGTCCTGGTAGCCTATCCATGTGTCTAATGGTGGAATGAAGGTATAAATTGCTCTAGACTGATCCAAATCGACGAAATATCGACCTAGTCTCGTCGATTAAGAAAAAGGTAGATACTTTATTTTGTATTATATATCCTGTTTTAGGTTGGTATAGTAATAGGTTTCATGTAGGAAGTAGAATTTTAACGACGTAGCGCATGATCAAGATCCCATCCATCAGCTTCGAATTCTAGACAATTTTGAGATTTCATGTTATTTTAATTATTGGATATTGATTTGAGTTTTTGAGTCATTTTTATATCATACTTGTAAATACAAGTTCGAGCTGAGCACAACCGCTACGATTCTAAACTTTTGTTTGATTTTGATATATTTATTACATGAATAAATAAATAAAATTAATTATATATATTTGTATAACTGTTTTTAAAAATGAGATGAAAATAATATTTAAAAATAGTAAAATGAGTTATAAAATAATTAGGTTGGTCATTTAGACTGATCGATAAGATATGAATTCAAAATTTAACAATTATTGTAAAAAGAGTTAAAGTAAAATAATAAAAATGTAAATGCAGAATATTAAAAATATAAAAATTCTGAGTCTAATCTTGTATTTGGAGTATTGTGGTAGCTAGCAATCGTTAGCGTATGGATTTATTTGCGTGTACATTTATACATGTTGACCTTTATATCATTGATGTCAGGATGATTAAACAATAATAATGGGGAATTACTTTAATTGGTAATAAAAGATGATGATAATTCATGAATGATAATATCAACACTAAATATTGATAAACAATTAAAATAAAAATAGTAAATGATTATAGATATATTTACATATAAATATGTATAAGCCAAAAACCAAAAGATATAATTAATATTGTAATATGAAATTATGATGCATCTTACTTCCTTGACCTCCTAAATAAGATTAAATTTATATATATCTTTTTTGATTATCCACTTTAGTAATTGTGTTTTTTTTTAATTTTCAATTTTATAGGTACAGGTACTTTTGATATTATGGTAATTGTATAAGATCTTTGATTCCTTATTTGACTTGTTTTTTATTTCGTATTTTCATTTTATTTTATTTCATTCTCTTTTATTACTATACCTAGCGTGCCGAAATTACACCTCCAGAACTGACAAATTCTTAAAGTAACTATTGACTTCTACGATTCTCACTGGTAACTGCATTCATAGCACGTGCGGCCTCCAAAAATTTGAAGTCCTTTAAAATTCCTAAGCAACTATTGACTCTTACAATTCTGCATGCTAATTTCCAGTTAACTCAAGTGATCCTCACGGCAAGTTACTATAAGTATTCCACAGTGTTTGCACAAAATCCAAACAAGTTCTCTGCTCTATCTCCTCCACGGATCGGACGTTGCCTGAGCTAATTAGACATATATGGCCACTGATCAGCAGCAAATCACCCTCAAAGTCTTTGTGAACAAGACCAAGAACTGCGTAGCTTTTGTGGAATCGGACTTGGATTTCGTGGATGTTCTCCTCAGCTTCCTCACGCTGCCTGTTGGCACCGTCGTCCGTCTTCTCAACAAGCAGTCGTCCTTGGGTTGCTTCGATAAGCTTTACGAAAGCGTTGAGCAGCTCGATGAGAAGTACCTGGTGACGGCAGCCTGCAGGTCGATGTTGACCAACCCAGTGAATTCATCTGGAGTTAAATGCCAGAAACTTAGGATTAATATCGATGAAATGGGAGAGCTATATAAATGCTTTTCCGATAGTTGCCATCGGCTTAGCTACAGCTATTATTCAGGCCTCAAATGCCAGTGTGGTGGTGCCATTAATAAGGCAGTTAGTTATGATCTGAATCGAGATGATGTTAATTATGAAGAATTTCATGGCGTATTCATCCAAGGGGCTAAATTTGTCGTTACAGATGCTCTTTGTATACTTTTGGTTGAGGACCTCATTTCGACTTTAAACGAGTGTGGTAATGGTGACTGTAACCACCTGGAAGAGAGATTGGTAAAGATTGAACGAGAACAGGTAATTAAGTTTTCATTTATTTTTCTTCGGCATCTTCTAATTAATTCCTTGTCGTTCTACTTCATTAGCTGATGGTAATTCAATTGATAAATTCAATGCAATCAGGTTTTACGTATTCTTAAAAGGTCCCTCATATCCGACACTCCGCTAACTGATGTTTTATTGCAAAATGGAGAAGACATCACACCCAAGTTTTCAGATCCTTCAGTTGAAAAAACGGTTGAAAAAAAGGCGTTTGATAAGGAGAAGAAGATCTACAAACTCAACATGGTTCTTACTCGTAAAAAGGTGTTGTATGCTGTGGCGAGTCAGGACTTCGTTGATTTAATTTTCAGTTTTCTCACATTTCCATTGGGTTCTCTGAAGAGGCACTTGGGCAGTCGATTCCGACCCATTGGATGTCTTAATAACTTGTATGGTAGTGCAGAGTGTTTGCGGTCATCAGGTTATATGGTTGCAGGCTGCGAAGAGAGACTGCTTAATCCTAAGCTTGCGCCATATTTCAACTGCAAGAATCAAGTCATTGGAGTGGAGGAGGAGAAGCAAGTTATCTACTATACATGTTATCTACTTCTGCAAACTAAGTGCGACGACTTTCTACTGCCAACCACATAACCATAACGGGACGTATACGGCAACACTTATAGACCCCAAAAGTCAACCCAGAGGAACAATTTCTTCACGTGGAAGCTACTGTCAGGAACTAATGTACATGGTCACCGACGAACTCGTAGTCACCCCACTGTCCCTCACAGAAGTCCTTTCATTTCGCAAGGAAATCTCTGATCCAATCAAGATGACAGAGTTGAGCGTAGCTGAAGAGGAGGTCAGTCTGGTCGCTTCGCCTTTAATTTGTGTTGGTGCAAGTACTTCAAAAGTATGAGATCTATCTAATTGCTGCTGCATGTTGTTGCTCTTGTTTCAGGTTCTTGATTTTCTTGCTGTTGCTTTGACGTCCAACACAGCGCTAACTGACGCCTTCTTAGCAAGGGCCGTTGGCGTGTTCACTTCGGTGGACGTGAAGGGTGAATGATCCATCAGAAGGAGGAGAGGAGAGGAGAGGGAGAGGGTTGGAAGTAGATGAAGGAAACTGATTAATATAAATTACTCGTTACATTTTGTAGGTTGTGCTCTCGTTTAATTTCTTATCAGAAAAATTACTATTTTAGTTTAATCTCGTAGTTTTTTTTTTGTTTTTGATAATATTTAGCTAAATCTCATGTATCAAATTGTCTATCCGATTGTCTTGGTCGAGTTTGACAGCCAAGACCTAGCAGTCTTGCTCAATCGATTAGTCTCACCTTCAGACAGGCTATTGGCAAATGGATTGATTGGGTTAGACTGAGCGAATTAGGTTTAATGTTTTGTTCATGTTAATTAATTTTGAATCAATTTTATTCTTCAATAGGGATGGTCAGCTTGGTCAGTCTAAATCATCTAAAGTTCCTTCGGCAATTTATTGAATAACACACCTAAATTTTTTAAATTTCTTAATTACACGCTTTACTTTTAAAATAATAATTAATACATTTATTTCCTAAAATATCCTCTTTCCTTTAGTATGTTTACGGATTCTTTGTAATGCAGTTAATTCATTGAAAAATTAATCTATCAAAATGATTGTATGATGAATATGATCTCAGCAAAAATATTGGCGGATTAAGAAATCTTCAATCCAATTCAAGATAGGTTGTCAATTAGATAGGATCAATCCACTTATCTATTAAAAAATATATAAAAAATTAAAATTTTTACATTTAAATTGCGGATTAGGTGGATTAAATTCATGAATTCATTAAAAATAAAAAATATATATAGAAAATAGTAAAAAATTATAAATTTAGTTGTAGATTAAGTAAGTTAAGCACACGAATCTATTAAAATTTTTATTTTTATTTTAAATTTTAAAAAAAAAATCTCAACCCGCAGGTCGACTCGTGTGGGTCGTGGGCTCAAGTGGATCAATCCACTTAGATCCACTTTAAAATAGATTGATAATATCAATCCAACTCATTTAAATTATTTGACGGGATGGATCAACTCAACAGACCTAACTTAAATTGACGATTCTAATTCTTTGCAAACAGACGGCAACTTGAATAGTGGTAGATGTGGCTGTGAAATAGTAGTCAGGCGATCGTAAAATAAAATTAAAGCTGAGTTAGCTGCGAATTTATGATTAAGCTGATGTGAAATCATGACCAAGTTTGGTTGTGTAACTGTGACCAAGACTAATAGCGAAATCATGATCGAGTCTAACTGTGAAATTACAATCGAGCTAACTATGAAGTTGTGACAGACTTGGCCACAACATCACAGCTAATTAAGCGGCCACTCAATCAGTTCGACTGGAATCTTGTGACCCACCCCTTTGTTGTTTGTTTGTTTAAGTGGCCGAGCAAGATAAGAAATAAGGAAATGAGTATTCTGGAAAATAAATAAAAGATTATAATTTAAAAAGTAGGATGGGCTATTTAAATATTTAAACATTTTAGGTGCTGCATTCAGTAAACTATTTTGATTTTAATTTTCATTTGTTTCCATTTGTGATTCGAATTTAAGTTAAATCCAAAATTTACCATTTTGTCGATCGATCGGGTTCAATTTATAAATCTATGCATTTGTGAAATATAATTGGGTTGGTCTCCGATATTTTGGTTTTAAATCCATTCTTGGTTGGTTATGAACTGAGCTAATTATTTCATGCTCAATAAGTTTTGAACTCTCAGTAATTTTGCGGCAATTAAATTTATTTTTTCTACATTGTATAATTAAAAATTGAGTTATGACTTATCTAATATCAATTGTCTTGATTAATTAAACTTTTTTATTTATAAATTAATTAAAATATTTTCCTAATAATTTTGAAAATGAATTTAATTTTATAAAATAATTTTAAAAATATTTTTATAATTCTCAACGATTAACATCGACATCTTTTGCAGTTAGTGAAAAAGATTTCCTCGAATAATTGTCAGTCAGAAGAAGTTGGAAATGTTCTTTTGACCATGGAAGAAATGAAAAATAGAAACTGCAACGATTGGAGATTTGGACCGAACCAGCAAATGGATAAACTTTACGCTTCGTTCCGGAAGAGATAAGGGAGAGGAAAGGATGAAGGAGAGATAAATAATTGTGAGAACACGCGCATTGCACCGGGACAATCCCAATATGTTAGCCGTCCATAATTAATAAATAATTGTGAAATGATCATGAGTGACACCTAGTAGTACATCATGACCCTCAATTGATTAGAAAATGAACGATTGATTTCAGAATACTTATAAACCCTTCAACAGCTATAATAAAATGTGTCTCATTCCTTTCACCGTTTTATACCTGCTTGGTTCAAGATATGGTCTATCTGTGTCAGTCCCTACTATCATGATTTGATAACTGAACAGATACCTCACTATTCATCGTAGTCTTCCTCATTTCATATTCTTGAGTATGAAAATTATATTCGTTTATGAAATATATTGGCCAAGTGCGTACCAATACTTTTGGACCCAAAGAAAGATGAAATTAATAGAAATTCCTGCTCAATGTGAGCTTGATTATCATGAACCTAAAGTTAAATAAATATGTTTAAAAGTTTACATATGTATAAATCATAGTATAATTTAGATTGACTACTTACATATGATTTAAATAACGGTGCAAATTCTTTATCGCAAAAGCGATCAAAGTCTTGTACCGATATTTTAGAATATAAGTGTTGAAAAACTCTTTAAAAAAATAATTATAACACAAAGAATTTACAACATAAGAAATTTAAAAAATATGAAATATGCACTAACTCAAAATATAATGTGACTACTAGATAATTTAATAAAATATATGTCTGAGTTGCACGTCATTCTAGACTAGTTAAATATCTCTACTTACATTGTTCACTTGATCGACCAAGATAGTTAAAAATTAAAAATGAATTCAAATTTGGATCAATAGGGTCCTTATCATTTCTTCTTGATCTCTGCCTTTTACTTTTAATGTGAGACTCAAAATAATATGATGCAAAAGTTGTTACTTCCTCTACAATGTATGCATTAACAATAAAGACTTCAACATGTGCTTTATTTTTTATTTTTTTATTCAAATAATATAGAAATTGATTTATAATATAAGAAATTGTATTAGATATCAACAATATATAATAAGATTAGTAAATATCTATCCATTAATCAAAATTTAAAATTTTACCTTTCAAATAGATACATCCATTGAAAATGGACAAGACCTCCAACTTTGGTCTCATATGACAAATGAACCAAAAGATATTCCATGGAATTAAAAAAATGAAGGTGGAAATATCCTTTTTAAATTACATAAAATAATTGAAATATCTCTCTCCAAAGTCTTCATGTGAAAATGTCTTAAAACTGTTGAGCAAATATCATGAAGAAAAATATTTAACTCTGAAATTGTACCCCAAACAAAATTTGATAAAAATTTCTTAAAAGCAATAGGAATAAGTCTTTCCATGAATATATGACAGTCATAACTTTTCAAATCAATCAATTTGTATTCCTTTAAATCAACACATCTTCCAATATTAGAGACATAACCATTTGAAAATTTCAAAGATTTTAACTATTCAGAAAAAACATATAGCTGATCCCTATTTAATGTATAAACTGTCTTTGGCTTTGATCCCCTACTATTTTTATCGACATCAAGAGTGAGTCTTTTACAAAGTAGTCGCATATCTTTTCTTGCATTCAGTTTATCTTTTATTTTTTCGGCGATATCCATCACTGTATTTATCAAATTATCAAAAATATTCTTCTCAATATGTATTACTGTTGGGATCGGTGCGTTCGCTAGAGGGGGGTGAATAGCGTTTTTTGATTTTTCTCCTGCAAAAATATTAGCGGAAGCAAAGAAACAAAGAAGAAAAGATCACAACGCTAACCCGTTCGATTTACTTGGTATCCACCTCTACGAGGTGACTAATCCAAGGATCCACACACACAGTCGACGATTCCACTATGAAACCCTCCTTTTCGAAGATCTCTTCGAAGGCAGAGAAACCCTCACAACTTAGATCTCTTCCTTTCAATAAATGATAGAGTTAGGTTTAGGGAAGAGAGAATGAGAATACAGATCTCAGAAGTTATCCAGAAAATAGATAGAATGAAAATCTTCTTTTCTTCGGCGTCGATCTTGGCTTTTATGTATTTCCATATATCAGTCGACTGTTCATAAGGTCAGTCGACTGATGGCATTAATGGCTCATTAATTAGCATTAATGGCTCATTAATTAACATTAATGGCTCATTAATTAAATCAGATTTGCGCAGTTGTCAGCCAAACGGTCGACTAGCAGTCGACTGCTGTCGAATCGCCAGTCGACTGCTCCCCAGTCGATTGATCCCTCCTTCAACATGTGTCGACCTCCTGCTTCGGTCTCGGCACACCTCCTACAGCATAAACCAACTTCCTGCTCCGGTCTCAGCACGCCTTCTATAGCATGTGCCGACCTCCTGCTCCGATCTTCGGCACGCCTCCTACAACACATGTCGACCTCCTGCTTCGATCTCGACATGCCTCCTACAGCACGTGCCGACTTCCTGCTTTGGTCTCGGCACGACCCCTACGTCATATGTCGACCTCATGACTTGGTTCCAGCACGACTCCTGCGTCACATGCCGACCTCATGACTTGATCTCGGCACGACTCCTGCATCATATGTCGACCTCATAATTTGGTCCCGATACGACTCCTGCGTCACATGTCGACCTCGTGACTTGATCTCGGCACGATCCTGCGTCACATGTCAATCTCATTACTTGGTCTCAGCTTGCCTCCTACGTCACATGCCGGCCTCATGACTCGGTCTCGGCACGCTTCCTCTTACAGCGTTAACCTTCGGCACGTGATGCTTATCTGGAGATATGACCGTTCTGTTTAAATCGGAGAGCACAAACCCGATTCTCCCAAAGAAATAGGAACATGTTTACAGAATCTTTCTAGAACGAAACAAGTATGTTAGAATGTTTCTCAAATGGATGCTAATATCTCAGAGATCAATTATTATAACAAGGTAACTCATGCCCATGGGTACATGTACGGACACATAAACTTTAACTTTTCCAAGTCATTAAACTTCTTGTGTCGAACCATAACTTAAGCGTCGGAGTGACTTGCCGGAATCCACTCCTGATGTCATTCTAACCCTCTTTTTGAGTATTTTGCAGGCCTCTTCTTCTCCTTCCGCAGTCTCATCACAGGAGTGTGCACGTCGACAAACCTTGAATCAGTGTTAGAATCATCCATGGTATATTGGTCAGAACAGGTATAATAAAGTGGTAACACATTTGGGAAACAAACAAGAGAATTAATTCAAATCTTAACAAGGATGAATATTCAGTTTTGAATTTATGGTGGATCAATGAGAAAGATTATCTATCTATAGCATTAATCGTGCAAAGCGACTCTTAGAATTCTGCATGCTAATTGCAGTCAAAGCACGCACGTACGGCTTCTCCAAAAATCTTTTAAAGTCCCATAAGATTCTTTGGTTAATTAACTTCTTAAGCAGTCCCCATGGCAAGTTACCTGTTACCATAAATATGCCACAATATTTGCACAAAATCCAAACCAAGTTCTCTGCTCCATCTCCTCCACCGATCGGACGTTGCCTGAGCTAATTAGACATATATGGCCACTGATCAGCAGCAAATCACCTTCAAAGTCTTTGTGAACAAGACCAAGAACTGCGTAGCTTTTGTGGAATCGGACTTGGATTTCGTGGATGTTCTCCTCAGCTTCCTCACGCTGCCTGTTGGCACCGTCGTCCGTCTTCTCAACAAGCAGTCGTCCTTGGCTTGCTTCGATAAGCTTTATGAAAGCGTTGAGCAGCTCGATGAGAAGTACCTGGTGACGGCAGCCTGCAGGTCGATGTTGGCCAACCCAGTGAATTCATCTGGAGTTAAATGCCAGAAACTTAGGATTAATATCGATGAAATGGGAGAGCTATATAAATGCATTTCCGATAGTTGCCATCGGCCTCGCTACAGCTATTATTCAGGCCTCAAATGCCAGTGTGGTGGTGACATTAATAAGGCAGCTAGTTAGTTATGATCTGAATCGAGATGATGTTAATTATGAAGAACTTCATGGCGTATTCATCCAAGGGGCTAAATTTGTCGTTACAGATGCTCTTTGTATACATTTGGTTGACGACCTCATTTCGACTTTAAACAAGTGTGGTAATGGTGACTGTAACCACCTGGAAGAGAGATTGGTAAAGATTGAACGAGAACAGGTAATCAAGTTTTCATCTATTTTTCTTCGGCATCTTCTAATTCCTTGTCGTTCTACTTCATTGGCTGATGGTAATCCAATTGATAAATTCAATGCATTCAGGTTTTACTTATTCTTAAAAGGTCCCTCATTTCCGACACTCCGCTAACTGATGTTTGATTGCAAAATGGAGAAGGCACCATACCCAAGTTTTCAGATCCTTCAGTTGAAAAAACGGTTGAAAAAAAGGCGTTTGATAAGGAGAAGAAGATCTACAAACTCAACATGGTTCTTACTCGTAAAAAGGTGTTGTATGCTGTGGCGAATCAGGACTTCGTTGATTTAATTTTCAGTTTTCTAACCTTTCCATTGGGTTCTCTGAAGAGGCACTTGGGCAGTCGATTCCGATCCATTGGATGTCTTAATAACTTGTATGGTAGTGCAGAGTGTTTGCGGTCATCAGGTTATATGGTTGCAGGCTGCGAAGAGAGACTGCTTAATCCTAAGCTTGCGCCATATTTCAACTGCAAGAATCAAGTCATAGGAGTGGAGGAGGAGAAGCAAGTTATCTACTATACATGTTTCTACAGGTGCAAACTAAGTGCGACGGCTTTCTACTGCCAACCAGTGTTTTAAAAGGCGTTTTGGAGGCGCGCCTCGGGGCGCGATCCGGGGCGAGGCGTTCCAATACTGCCCTTGGGCGATGGAATAGGGCGTAAGGAATTAAAATAAATAATTAAACAAGTTATTTATTCAATAAAATCACATAGCGCGGTCGATTAGCATGTCTCACTGGGAATGGGAGATCATGGGTTCGATTTCCACTGCAGTCATTTTTGTAAAAATTCTTCATTCCTAATAAAGAATTTAAATTAATTCAATAAATAAATAGAAAATTCCTAATAAAAAATTTAAATTAATTCAGTAAATAAATATAAAATTTTCTTAACATGGATGGGGCTTATTTCAATTTAGAATTATTTGTTTTTTTAATAATTAATATTGAAAAGTATGTTTTTTTAATTATTATTTAGAATTGTATAATGATAATTTTGTGTTTATATAGTTTTTTTTAATTTTATTATATCTATTTATATTTTTAAAGTATTTTATAATATATATCATATTTTTATATATTTAAAAATTAAAAATTTATGGGACTTACGCCCGACGCCTCGGGGCTTTCGCCCCGTGTGGACGGATGGTAAACGCCTCGCCCAACGCCTTCGCCTTTTAAAACACTGCTGCCAACCAGGTAACCATTTCGGGCCATATACGGCAACACTTATAGACCCCAAAAGTCAACCCAGAGGAACAATTTCTTCACGTGGAAGCTACTGTCAGGAACTAATGTACATGGTCACCGACGAACTCGTAGTCAACCCACTATCCCTCACAGAAGTCGTTTCATTTCGCAAGGAAATCTCTGATCCAATCGAGATGGCAGAGTTGAGCGTAGCTGAAGAGGAGGTCAGTCTGGTCGCTTCGCCTTTAATTTGTGTTGGTGCAACTACAAAAGTATGAGATCTATCTAATTGTTGCTCTTGTTTCAGATTCTTGATTTTCTTGCTGTTGCTTTGACGTCCAACACAGCGCTAACTGACGCCTTCTTAGCCAGGGCCGTTGGCGTGTTCACTTCAGTGGACGTGAAGGGTGAATGATCCATCAGAAGGAGAGGAGAGGAGGGAGGGAGAGGGTTGGAAGTAGATGAAGGAAACTGATTAATATTAATTACTTGTAGGTTGTGCTCTCGTTTAATTTCTTATCAGAAAAATTACTAATCGCGTGGTTTTTTGTTTTTGTTTTTGTTTTTGATAATATTTAGCTAAATCTCATGTATACTATCCGATTGTCTTGCTCGACTTTGATAGCCAAGACCTAGCAGTCTTGCTCAATCGATTAGTCTCACCTTCAGACAGGCTATTGGCGAATGGATTGATTGGGTTAGACTGATCGAATTAGGTTTAATGTTTTGTTCATGTTAACTAATTTTGAATCAATTTTATTCTTCAATTAATAGGGATGGTCAGCTTGGTCAGTCTAAATCATCTAAAGTTCCTTCGGCAATTTAGTGAATAACACACGTAAATTTTTTAAATTTCTTAATTACACGCTTTACTTTTAAAATAATAACATACATTTATTTCCTAAAATATCCTCTTTCCTTTCCTGTTTATCATTCTTTGTAATGCAGTTAAACATGATAAGACTATTAATCTATCAAAAATCTATACAGAATATTATGGATCAGCATGTTATCTTGGTAGATTAAGAAATTTTCAATCCAATTTAAGTAGGTTGTCGATTAGACAGATCAATCCACTTATCTATTAAAAAATTTAAAAAGATTAGGTAGATTAAATTCATGAATTCATTAAAAAAGAAAAAAATATATATAGAAAATAATGAAAAATTATAAATTTAGTTGTAGATTAAGTAAGTTAAGCACACGAATCTATTAAAAAAAATTTTATTTTAAATTTAAAAAAAATTTCAACCCATGCAGACCGACTCGTGTGGGTCGTGGGCTTAAGTGGATCAATCCACTTAGATCCACTTTAAAATAGATTGATAATATCAATCCAAATCATTTGAATTATTTGACGGGACAGATCAACTCAATAGACCTAATTTAAATGGGTGACTCTAATTCTTTGCAAACAGACGACAACTCGAATAGTGGTAGATGTGGCTGTGAAATAGTAGTCAGGCAATCGTAAAATAAAATTAAAGCTGAGTTATCTGCGAATTTATGATTAAGCTGATGTGAAATCATGACCAGGTTTGGTTGTGGAACTGTGGCCAAGACTAGTAGCGATGTCATAATCGAGCCTAAATGTGAAATTGCAGTCTAGCTAACTATGAAGTTGTGACAGACTTGGCCACAACATCACAGCTAAGCGGCCACTCAATCAGTTCGACTGGAATCTTGTGACCCACCCCTTTGTTGTTTGTTTGTTTGAGTGGCCGAGCAAGATAAGAAATAAGGAAATGAGTATTCTAGAAAATAAATAAAAGATTATAATTTAAAAAGTAGGATGGGCTATTTAAATATTTAAACATTTTAGGTGCTGCATTCAGTAAACTATTTTGATTTTAATTTTCATTTGTTTCCATTTGTGATTCGAATTTAAGTTAAATCCAAAATTTACCATTTTGTGACCGATCGGGTTCAATTTATAAATCTATGCATTTGTGAAATTGGGTTGCATGGTCTCCGATATTTTGGTTTTAAATCCATTCTTGGTTGGTTATGAACTGAGCTAATTATTTCATGCTCAATAAGTTTTGAACTCTCAGTAATTTTGCGGCAATTAAATTTATTTTTTCTACATTGTATAAAAATTGAGTTATGATTTATCAAATATCAATTGTCTTGATTAATTAAAATTTTTTATTTATAAATTAATTAAAATATTTTCCTAATAATTTTGAAAATGAATTTAATTTTGTAAAATAATTTTAAAGATATTTTTATAATTCTCATCGATTAACATCAACATCTTTTGCGGTTAGTGAAAAATATTTCCACGAATAATTGTGAGTCAGAAGAAGTTGGAAATGTTCTTTTGACCATGGAAGAAATGAAAAACAGAAAACTGCAACGATTAGAGATTTGGACCTACCCAGCAAATGCATAAACTTTACGCTTTTTCCGGAAGAGATAAGGGAACAGAAGAGGAAATGATAAAGAAGGAGAAAGAGAATCTCCATCTTTATTTAGGATGAAGTGAGTTAAAGAGAAAGAGGATACTATAAAAATATTCGTCAAATCATATTAACGATTGAGTAGTGACCGAATTTTTTTGTTGCTATATTTTTTATCACTGACATCAATTAATGATGGAATTTCAAAATCATAAATTTCATCGTTAAATGTAGCTACGGAAATAATATTCCATCGTTAGATTTAGTGACAAAATTTTCAAACTGTCGCTAATTTTAACAACGGATATTTTATTTCGATCACTATAAATTCCATCACAAACACGGCAAATGGAAACATTATTCCATCTCAGTTCTAGCAATGAATATTTATTTCCGTCACTATATATAGCGATGGAATCCTAAAGTCCATTGCTAATATTCAAAATTTTTGCTAAATTTTTTCCGTTTATCCCAATTTTTTATTTATATTTTCATCAACAATCTCTTCTTCTTTTGTAAAAAGGTGGAATCCGCCACCTTAGCGGCCCCACACGGTCGGTCCCACGACCATTTGTAAGGAGGTAAATCGAGAAACTGCAGTTGGTCACGACGCAGGAGGGTATTGCCTGACTTCGTCAGGATTCGAACCTTTGCCCTCTTCTACAACTCTGCTACATCGTAACCAACTCAGCTATGCCCCGGGAGCTTCATCAACAATCTAAAACTATCATAGGTGATAATTTAACAGGAATAAACAACACTACAATTTACCAATTTGATCATAACATATTAAACATGAATCTTAAACAATTTTGACAACACAATAATCTAATCACAAAATAATTTAACAACTTAACATATTCAATATCTGAAACATTCGAATCACGATACAAGTTCTCAATCTCGTAAATCAATTCAGTCACAATATATAAAACATAACATATTAAATATATGAACGAAACTAATTAAATCACAATACAAATATAAATATCAAATATCTGATTACAAAGATTTTAATACAATGATATTATATCAAATGTTTAAATACAATCAAACCTATGAAAAATATCTAAACTCACCAAGTCAAAGTATCCAATCCCGAAAAAAAATATAATAAGATAGGTTAGTAATAAATCAATGATATGTTTCTATTTTGAAAATGCATGTTTACGAGTCATAATTAAAAAAAAATTGCAAATATTAATATACCTCGCAAACAGCTACTAATCAGAGTCATCAGGGTCCTAAGTCTCTTGTGAGTCAAAGTCATGCTGCGGTTGCCACGTTTGACTCATGTCAACCATGAATTCACGCATCTCCTGCACAATCTCCTCGTATCGCAACTGGGCTTAGCGAGACTCTTGAAATGCCGCATCTAATGTGGAGAGTCGATTCTTTAATTCTTGATTTTCTTGCTCTAAGGCTTCTATCCTAGTAGATGATCCGCTGGGATTATTGAGATCGTCATGGTGCAATGCGCGTGTTTATACGTTTCAGAAACATGCGCAATGGAAATAAATAAATAATTAAAATTAATTATTATAACACACGCATGCAAATATATGATAAAATAGTGTATAAGACATGACTGAAATTAAAATTTTCAGAATAATAAATAATTATGTGCGTACCTCGTAGATGATGTCGAGCGGTGTTGGCCTCAATCGAGCAGTCCTTGTCGAAGTCCAGCCTCTATTGATGATCCACGCCAAGCTCTCGTCAGGATGACTTCCTAAGTCACGAGTCGCATCACTGTCTTTGGTACTAATCGACGAACAACAACGATCAAATCGAGAGAAAACTTAATTCTGAAAACACGCAATAATATTTGTCGTGATCGTTTTCCAGGGTTTTCTTGTTGTCACAGAAAATCATATTCCTAGTGTAGTTATCGGTGGTCATCCATTGACCGTGATAAAGATAAATGATCGGAATCCCTTTTCGGTGATGATGGAATAATTCTCTGAAAGCTTCATAAGCTTCCGACAACAATTTGACGACTATTCCGACAGTGATTTCACAAATCACTTCGAAAAAAGATAAAATGGTGATCTTTTCTTCTTCGACAACTGTTGTTCACAAGAATCAATTGTTGGTGTCTAACATTGGTAAGAAAGGTGTTGAAGATCGTGAGATGGCTAGAGGGGGGGGTGAATAGCCCTTTTTCGAAATCGAACATTTTACCTCCTACAAATGGTTAGTACGCAGCGGAAAATAGAAGAAAAACAAATCAAGAAGACACAAAATATACGAGGTTCGGGGATAACTTGCCCCTACTCCTCGGCGTGTCCGTAAGGTGGACGATCCCTTGATCTTCGGTAGATCGAACCCCGGATAAATCCGGCTATATGAATCTCCTTCTCGGTGGAGTTACCTCTCCACAACCAATCTCACAGATAAATGTTAAGTGCAGAAATTATAGAAGGAAATGAGGCAAACAAGTAAAGCTTACAGCACAGCCTCAATCAGTGAATCACTACCCTCAAAAACCTTCCCGAGAGCAAGGCACCACTCCTTGCACCACCTCAGGCCGAAAGCTTCAGGAGGGAGTCGTGAACGTGAGGAAGCAGAGAGCACAACAATCGCAAGCACAGCACCAGCACTTCGTTAGGGTTTCAGAATGAGCGATCCCCCTCTTCCTCTTCCTCTCTTCCTTTTAGCTAACGTACGTCCTCTGAGTCCACTGCACTGATCACCTGATCATCCTCGGTGCAGCTCAGAGCGCCGTTGCCTTGTCTTTTACCTGAAAGCAGTATGTAATCACAAATCGACAAACCTGCGCACAAGGAAAGCAATCCCTTGACTCTCCTTTCTCTTCATCAAATTCAAACTCCACCTGCAATCTCCACAGATGATTAGCAAAGCATATCAGAAGAAACAGTACAATCAGAGATCAGAGCAGAAACCTGAGCGCGCGATCAGAAACATCTTAATCGATCGAACAATCGATTAACTATCGTAATTGTTCCTCAGTGAGCGGAATCAATTCAAATCTTAACTAAGGATGAATATTCAGCTTCGAATTTATGGCGAATCGATGAGAAAGATTATCTATCTCTAGCATTAATCGTGCAAAGCGAAACCTACACTTGAATCATCACAAAAAATAAATTTTTAAGTCCTTTAAAATTTCTCAGCTACCATTGACTCTTAGAATTCTGCATGCTTGCAGTCAAAGCACGCACGGCGGCTCCAAAGATCTTTTAAAGTCCCATAAGATTCTTTGGTTAACTTCTTAAGCAGTCCCCATGGCAAGTTAGTTACCTGTTACCATAAATATGCCACAATATTTGCACAAAATCCAAACCAAGTTCTCTGCTCCATCTCCTCCACCGATCGGACGTTGCCTGAGCTAATTAGACATATATGGCCACTGATCCGCAGCAAATCACCCTCAAAGTCTTTGTGAACAAGGCCAAAAACTGCGTAGCTTTTGTGGAATCGGACTTGGATTTCGTGGATGTTCTCCTCAGCTTCCTCACTCTGCCTGTTGGCACCGTCGTCCGTCTTCTCGACAAGCAGTCGTCCCTGGGTTGCTTCGACAAGCTTTACCAAGGCGTCGAGCAGCTCGACAAGAAATACCTGGTAACGGCTGCGTGCAAGTCGATGTTGACCAACCCAGTGAACTCATCTGCAATAAAATGCCAGAAACTTAAGATTAATATTGATGAAAAGGGAGAGCTATATATATGCTTATCTTATAGCTGCTTTCATCGTCCGTTGAGTTATTACTCAGGCTTCGAATGCCAGTGTGGTTATGGCATTGATAAGCCAATTACATATGATCAGAATCGAGATGATGTTAATCATGAAGAATTTCATGGCGTATTCGTCAAAGGGGCTAAATTTGTTGTTACAGATGATCTTTGTATAGCTTTCGCTGCGGACTTCATTTCGACTTTACACCAGGGTGGCAATGGTGATTGTAACCACCTGGAAGAGAGATTGGTAAAGATTGAACGAGAACAGGCAAGTTTTCTTTTTTCCTTTTGTTCGGCGTCTTCTAATTTCTTGTTGTTCTACTTCATTAGCTAATGGTAATTTAATTCAATTGATAAATTCAATGCATTCAGGTTGTATGTATTCTTAAAAGGTCTCTCATTTCCGACACTCCACTAACTGATGTTTTATTGCAAAATGGAGAAGGCATCATACCCAAGTTTAATTCAACCCCTTCAGTTGAAAAAACGGTTGAAAAAAGGGCGTTTGATAAGGAGAAGAAGATCTACAAACTCAACATGGTTCTTACTCGTAAAAAGGTGTTGTATGCTGTGGCGAATCAGGACTTCGTTGATTTAATTTTCAGTTTTCTCACATTTCCATTGGGTTCTCTGAAGAAGCACTTGGGCAGTCGATTCCGGCCGATTGGATGTCTTAATAACTTGTATGGTAGCGCAGAGCGTTTGTGGGCATCAGGTAACGTGGTTGCAGGCTGCGAAGAGAGACTGCTCGATCCTAAGCTTCCACCATATTTCAACTGCAAGAATCAAGTCATTGGTGTGGAGGAGGAGAAGCCAGTTATCTACTATACATGTTACTACTGCTGCAAGCTAAGCGACACGTGTTTCGACTGCAAATCACATGGCTATGATGCCACGCATGCACTACAGGCAACACTTATAGACCCCAAAAGTCATCCCAGAGGAACAATTTCTTCACATGGAAGCTATTGTCAGGAATTAACGTACATTGTCACCGACGAACTCGTAGTCACCCCACTATCCCTCACAGAAGTCGTTTCGTTGCGCAAGGGCATCTCTGATCCAATCAAGATGACAGAGTTTAGCGTAGCTGAAGAAGAGGTCAGTCTGGTTGCTTCGCCTTTAATTTGTGTTGATGCAAGAAGTATGAGATACATCTAGCTAATTGCTGCTGCATGTTGTTGCATGCTCTTGTTTCAGGTTCTTGATTTTCTTGCTGTTGCTTTGACGTCCAACGCAGCCCTAACAGACGCCTTCTTAGCGAGGACTGTCGGCGTGTTCACTTCGGGGGGCGAAAGGAGTGAATGATACATCAGAAGGAGAAGAAGGACGGGGAGAGTGGGTTGCAAGTAGATGAGAGAAACTGATTAAATAAATCACTAGTTTAATTTCTTATTAGAAAATTTTAAAGCATTGTAGTTCGATCCCAATTGTATATTTGGATGTTTAAAAAAAATATTATATTGAGGGATTATGGAAGTATCCGATGGAGATTCTAAATAATTTTATAATAGTAGAAAGAATTGCAGAAGTTAACTTTGTCAATAGTTAGCATTTTGAATTTAATTTGATAATTGATGAAAAATAAAAAAATGAGTATTTTAAAAAAAATAGGTGCATGATTTAAATTTAAGTTAAATCTATATTGTATAATTGTCTCAGCTTCAATTTATCAACTCTTGAATTTGATCATGAAGCAATTAATTGGACCAAAATAATAAAAAAAATTAAAGTTTTAAACTGAAGAATAAAATTGATTCAAAATTAGTTAACACGAATTAAAAAATTAAATCAAAATGAAAGATATGATAAATCAAATCTAAAATTTGTAAAATTGGGTTGGTCTCCAATAGTTTGGTTTTAAATACATTCTTAGATATGAATTGAGCTAATTATTCCAACTCAATAAATTTTGAACTTTCAGTAATTTTACTGAACTAAATTTATTTATTTTTAAATAGTATAAAAAATTGAGTTATAATTTATCTAATATCGATTTTTTAATTAATTAAAAAAATTATTGATAATTTAATTATAGCTTTTAGAAATTAATGAAAATAATTTTTTAAATTAGTTAAAATTTTAAAATAATTGTAAAAAAATATTGTATAATTTTCGTGGATTAAAAATAACATCAAATATTCAATAAATTAATTTTCAAATCAAAATGCATAAACACGTGCCAGAAGGCTTCTAATTTAGTAGAGTTCTTCTGATTAGCTTCTTGTCCATAATAATCTTGATTATTTAGATTTTTCATTTTATTAAAAAATATTTTAAAGTGCACCTTAGTTAGGATTTCAACTGATGAGTACTTGAGTATCATGCTGAGTGTCTTACCGCTACATTATGTATAGGGGCATAAAAATTGCAAAGGTGATAACGCTCACCCCAAATATTCCCATTATCCATCCAAAGGTGAAATTCACCTAGCCCACGATCGACTCTCACGACCATCTGTGAAGAGGTAAATTAAAAAACTATAGTTGGACACGATGGAAGAGGGTATTGTCTTAACTTCGTCAAAATTCGAACTTGTCCACTTCAATAACTCTGCTCTGTCATAACCAACTCAACTATGCCTCGAGGGCTCCATTATCCATTTCAAAACCTTATGAAAGAGAGGTAAATCATGATATTGAATAACCTCCTAAGTGAGAGGAGCTAATTATCCAAGGATATGCATCCATGAGGATTCAAACCTTACTTTATTATTGTAAATCTACCACCTAAGTATCAATTTATTACGTTTAAAAAAATATTTATTATTATAGTAAAAGGTAGAATCTGTCATTTTAATGGTTCACACGATCAATCCCACGATCATTTGTGATTAGATAAATCATAAAGTTATAGTTAGCTACTATGGACTTCGTTGAAATTTGACTCTTATCTATTATAGTAATATTTACTGTGCAGTAGCTGTCAATCCTACCCAAGTCATAAAAAATATCTATTTCAATAAAAAGTTCTGTGTCATGTGTAAATCGAGAAGTTGCAATTGGTCACCGGACGGGAAGGGGCTTCATCATCAAAATTCAACTTTTATCTATTTCAGTAAATTTGTCCCGCAATCCAATTCAATTATTATGGGCATTAAAAAATATATTTATGAGTACGTAAGTGGTGGCTTTGATTTTTGAAAAAAAAAATAATGAAAACATGACCATTTATTTATGTGTGGGAGAGACCATTTTTTATTTCTTCCTTCACGTTGAAGCAATTTATAAAGCACGGGTTGAAATTAAACAGTATGACTTAAGTGGTATTGTAGGTCCGTCCACGTGAAGAAATGATGAAAAAGGTTATTATATTTACTAGAAATTTAAAAGTTCCTATCATATTGCATTGCATGACTAATTAATTAACTGGTCCATTAAATTCAAATGCTAAATTGACTCATTATTGACATCACACTGGTGTCTTCTTCACATCCATCCTGCAATGCTCACATCCATCGTGCAATAAATTAAATAATACATTATTGATAGAGGGACATAAAAAATCACAGTATGCATTTCTATGTAATAAGTATGTTCGTGTTGGTATAGTAGTAGTTAAACTATAAAGGGAATTTTGTTAATCTATTTTACGATGATTTTATTAAATTAAAAAGATTGATATTATGATATTTTCTTCACTGGAATTTGAATTTCTATGCTATGTGTTGTATTTGTGACTTTAGGGGCCGGCCGGGTATTCATTCATGTTCGGATTACTAATCAAAATCTTTGGAGATTATTCAGTACTATGGTTTGGAACTTTAGCCTACCTTTATGCCTTTTTTACTGGGACTCATGTACGAAGGAGAGAAAAGATTAATCCACTAAAAAAAGGGAAAGGAATCCATTAAAGAAAAACAAAGGATAAAGAGAAAGGTTGAGAAAAAGAATAAAAGATAAAGAAAAAAAAAAATTGCTACGAGATTGAATGAGTTAGCGGATTCACATCCATCTTGCAATGCTCATTCTTCTGGCTAAATACTGTAACACAGTTCAAGTCATCAATCAATGAACAATTTGATGCACATGCTCCAGAGATTAATCGCAAGGAGGATAAAGAGGTCCGAAAGATACTTTAACAAAGAGTTAGGATGGTATCGAAGAAAGATCTCGACAAGTCATTCTGATTCTAAGTTAAGATTTGCTTGAGGTATATAGCTAGAGTAGGAAGAAAAGTAAGAGAGAGATAACTTGATGGAGTTGATGAGAGTGTGTGTGTGAGAGAGAGCCCCCTTTGCACTCATATTTCTAGGGTTTATATAATTGTCGAAAGAGCATCTCCACGTTAAAGCTAATGAGGGGACTAGATCCGATAGTTGTTGGTGGTCTTTCCACTAGTTGAGTGTCACGTGTCTAATGGATGGTCTCAAGGGGACAAGAACTGTACGGTGTTTTGTGTTTTGGAATATTGACAGTTGTTGTTTACATGTGTTCTCAGTGAGCTCCGTAAGGGGCTTGTATGGCCTGAAGAGGGATAAGCAAGTGAAGTCGACGTTGAGTAGTCTTGAGAGTATACAACGTTTGGAGCCGAAACAATGAGGTCGTCGAGATCCAAAGCCAAGGGAGGAATGGTGCCAAGGTCCGAGGCCAAGATTTGAGGATGAGACAAAGATTGCTGAGATCCAAGGAAATAAAATATCTCATTCTTGTATGATCGTCCCCACCGTAGAAGAAATATGATATTTAAACAAAGAAGACATGATTTTATTGCTTCATCTGTTCACAACAGCAGCGCAATCTCTCTCCTGATTCTTTCCCCTCTCCTTCTCTTCTCAAGAGCAGCAGCTCTCCCTCTTCCATTTCTTTTGTTGTTTTTTCCAGCCGACCACAGCCACCACAGCCTCCTTTATTTTCCCCCTTTCCTTGCTATCCTCACATCTTTCTCGGCAGCAGCCGCCGGAGCCTACCAGAGCTAGTCGAGGCCACCGGCGAAGAGGAAAAAGGTGCTCCTTCCTTTTCTTTCACTGCCAGTAGTTTTCTTCATTTTTGTTTTACTCATCCCTAGCAAAAGCTCTCTTGTTCTTCCAGCCAACAGCAAGCCCGCTGATCACCTTTCTTCCAGTAACCATCACTCCTTTCATTTCCTCTTGGGTTTCCAGCAACAACATGAACAACAGCTTCTTTTCCTAGATTCCAGCACCTAGCAGTAGCAAGCAGTCGTTCTCAAAGTGAATCTGGTATCATTTAGTTTTTCTTTTTCTTTTTCTTTTTGTCCCTGCTAGTCCTGTTAACCTTTCCATGTCTCTAATGGTATGAAGGTACAAATTGCCCCTAGACTTATTAGGGAAAAAGAAACTTTTGTTTGATTTTCACATATTTATCCTCGTACATGAATAAATAAAGAAAATTGATTATATATATATATTTATATAGCTGTTCCCAAAATGAAAATAATATTTAAAAATAGTAAAATGAGTTGTAAAATAATTAGGTTGGTCATTTAGATTGATCGATAAGTTATGAATTCAAAATTTAACAATTATATATTGTAAAAAGTGTTAAAGTAAAATAATAAAACTATAAATATAGAATATTAAAAAGTAAAAATTCTGAGTCTAGTCTTATATTAGAGTATTATTTGACCATCTACAATATGCATATGGATTTATTTGCGCGTACATTTATACATGTTGACCTTTATATCATTGATGTCAGGATGATTAAACAATAATGGGAATTAATAAAAGATGATGATAATTAATGAATGATAGCCCCATGCGCAACCCGCCCAACAAATGACTGAGTTCGGGCATACCAATGACAGGAGTCCCCAAATATGGCAATCCCCAAACCCAACGCACCCCCTGCCATCATGCTACTCTATACCTGTCATTTCTCTATTTCTATACTGAATTTATCGATCGATTTCCTTACTCTATTTCCTGGCATCTTTCTTTCTTTCCTGCTTTTCTTCGGTTTCTGTACCTGTTATTTCGATCGATACCTGGCATCTGTCTTAGTTCGATTTCCTTGCGTATGTCTTTGTTTCTTTCCTGGCATCTTTTCTTTCTTTCTCTAGCTCTTTATATAAAAGTAAATTCTCTGTAGCTCGTGATGGGTATAGATGGGTCGGGGACCCCCGCCCAGCCCATCACCGAGCGGCTGGGCAATTCCTAAAATACGACTTATTATTATATTAGGGCATAAGATCAAGTGGAAAGGACTCTTGTTTGAACGAGGGGTGGCCGGGAGGTTACCCCGAAGTGAGGTCAGGATGCAATTTACTTTTATATTAGGCGTAAATAAAGCCCGGTCGACGCCATTCTACAATAAAATTTAAGATTCAAATCCGTCTCAGCCGGAATAGTACTAGGCACAGCCGGTATAGTAAGAGTCTGAGTCCTATATATACTATTTGCATTATTAGTCCCTTTATCCCTAGCAACAGGTCGAACTTAATATATATACGGGGTGTACCTGAGATGTTAGTTCTCTTTCTCTCGATATGCATATTGATCAATCTCTCTCTTCTATATTCTCTAATTATTCGCACTTATTATCTCTATATACTTTTATATTATAATCTATGTGCATTATTCCGTTTATCTCTATATACTATAATATTATAAAAAATGCATACCAATATCTTAATTTACGTAGTTTGAGTTTCACTAAAGGTAAAAAGCACAAATGGGAGCTACTGCGAAGGATATGCAATCCAAAGCAAAGGGCGCTACTTAGTAAAAGAGTTGCGAGCAACTCTGTTGCGAGCAATAAAGACATCGGAAGAATTAAGAAAACCAATAGAGGACATACTCCCAGAATCTGAATCTGAATCAGACCTATCATATGCGGAACTTTGACTAGCTTTAAAGTGCCTAAAAAAGTTGTAGACTTCAAATTAAAAGAGGGGACTAAACTCATAAATACGGCTACAGAGGAGACTGCTGCTGCTACTGATGCTACTGAGGCGGCTATAGGTAGATGATGCTTACTAGTAGACTACTGCTGCTAGGGCTACTCAGGCTACTCAGGCTGCCTTAAAAGAGTTACTCGTACTACGGGGGATAATGCTTTAGTCGCTCTTGCGGCTCCTGACCTTCAGGCTTTCGAGTCCGCGTATTCCGAGGCTTGAGAGTCCACGTATTCCTAAAGAGTCGTGCTTCCTAGAGGACACAATGAAAATACTTAGCTGCACAAGCGCTCTGCCGCGAAGGATAATACATCGCATACGCACGAGACTTACTAGGTCCGAGCTTGCGAGCAACTCTTAAGCGAGCAATAAAGACAGGAAGAATCAATTTAGGAATAGAGGAGACATACTCCCAGAATCAGCGGAATCATACCTCTTACTTGAAGCTGTTTTACTTGCTCAAGTTGTTGACTTAAAAGGTCCTAAAGTCAATCCGGCTTTAGAGTACACTCTTCTTCCTAAAGTATAGGGAAGTCTACTAAGTATAGGGAAGTCTACTGTAGCTGCTATAGAGATAGAGTAGGCCACTACTGTTGATACTGCTGCTACTACTGAGTACACTGGTACTGCCTTAAAAGTCACTGGTACTACGGGTGCTCCTGCTTTAGTCGCTAGTGAGGCTACTGGTCTTAGTGAGGAATATACTTTGTTGGTTGGTGAGTACACTGTTGCTGCTGGTGCAGTTACTGGTCCTACTGGTGAGGCTTTAGAGTACACTGTTGCTAGAGTTCCCAGTGTAAGGGTCTTCAGGCGGGGCTTCGCCTTTTGAGTTTCAGGAATAGAGGGCTTCCCCTTTTGAGTTTACTAAACGGGCACAACTTGGAGCTACTGCTTTGGATAGTCAATCCTTCGCAAAGGGCGCTACTGAGGGAAAGAGTTGCGAGCAACTCTGTTGCGAGCAATACTAAAAGGAAGAATTAAGTCTCGAATAGAGGAAACACTTACATCAG
This sequence comes from Curcuma longa, assembly GCF_044706935.1. Taxonomy (NCBI): domain Eukaryota; kingdom Viridiplantae; phylum Streptophyta; class Magnoliopsida; order Zingiberales; family Zingiberaceae; genus Curcuma; species Curcuma longa. The sequence goes on from NC_133864.1 coordinate 18,205,629, forward strand.
AATCAATAGAGGAAGAAACACTTACATCAGAATCATTAGACCTATCACTTGAAGCTCCTTTAGTTCCTAAAGTTCTTGACTTAATAAAAGTAACTAAACTAAAAGCTGCTCTTATATACTACACTGGTGCTGCTCTACAGTATATACTACTAAGACTACCTACTCTGTTGCTCCTAGTGAGGCCACCCTTCCTGCTTTACAGTCTACTACTGGGGCTAAAGCTACTGAGGCTACTGGGGCTCCTATAGAGTCCTACACTCGTCCTACTCTTAGAGTTCCCATAGTTGGGGCTGCTGCAGTTACTAGGTAGGGGTGTTCCTGATTTAGAGTTCCTCCTCGTCCTTTGAGTTAAACCTTAAGTAAGTATAGGCCTTTTGAGTTAAGGATGTTGCTGCTCTTGAGGCTTGAGAGTACACGTATTCCTAAAGTAAAGAGGACACAACCGCTCGGCCGACATAGTAAATACTATGCATACGCACGAGACTTACTCGGGGATCGCTTGCGAGCAACTCTTAAGCGAGCAATAAAGACTGGAGTAACAAATACTTGAACTAAAGACATACTCCCATAATCAGAATTAGAATTAGAACCAGCACTTAAAGCACTTTGAGTCGCTTTAGAGCTCTCACTTAGGGCTACTTTATCTCACTTAGGGCTACTTTAGTTGATAGTCTTACTGCCTTTTGAGTTAAGTATGGTGTTGCTACTTACTGTTGATACTATTGGGGCTGCTTTCGGAGTTGCTCCTGTTAGTGAGTCCATTGGTCCTACTGTTGCTTTTGCTGCTGCTTTAGTTACTGTTCCTAGGGCTACCACTGTTGCTGTTGCTGTTACCAGGGCTACTGTTGATAGGGTTGCTGCTGTTCCTGTTGCTAGTGTTGCTGGGTCTTCGGCTCTTGAGTCAGCACCTTCCCCTTTCCAGTTTCACTAAAGGTAATAATGTACAAACTGCTCCTATAGAGTCGTGCTTGCTAGAGGACAGAATTTATGTATATACTTAGCAGCACAAACGCTCTTCCGCCGCTTTGGATAGTCAATCCAAAGCTACGGTTGCTACTTAGTAGATTAGTTGCGAGCAACTCAGTAGCGAGCAATAAAGACTTAAGTAATTAATAAAAGGAATAGAGGACAGACTTCCACGATCATAATTAGAAGACCCATCAAAAGAAGCTCTTTTAGTCGCTAAAAAGGACTACTTAAAAGGAGCTACTCTTCCTGCTTTATAGTATAAGATCTCATACTAAGGTACGGCTTTTGAGTCTATACTACTACTACTGTTGCTGATGTTGCTAGTGAGGACATTGATCCTTTAGTAGTTGTTGCTGTAGATGCTTACACTGTAGCTACTGTTGCTAGTGAGGCTGGAACTTAGGGTAGGGAGTTGCTCTTGCAGTTGCTCTTGGGGCTGCTACTGTTCATCCTTTCGAGTACACTGGTCCTAAAGAGTCTTGCTTCCTAGAGTACATAATGAAAATACTGAGCAGCGCAGACACGCTTCCGCGAAGGATAGTAAATCCAAAGCCTATGGTCGCTACACGTACTCAAATTTATTACTTACTTATACACTTTTTAGTTAAAGAGTAGCGAGCAACTCAGTTGCGAGCAACTAATCAATTAAATAATCAAGTCCGGACGGGAGGAAAGACTTCTATGATCATCATTATACCTGTCACTTGATACACTTTTCATATCAATTCGGTGCTAAAAAAGTAGAGAAATTTGTTGCTGCAAAAGTAGCTAAATTAGGTGCTAAAAAAAGTAGACTCAGTTGGTGCTTGAAAAGTAGCTAAATTCGGTACTGCAAAAGTAGATAAAGTAAATGCTTTTGAACCTCTCACTTCATAATCTGTTGGTGCTGGTGCAGTTGTTGATAAAGTAGAATCTTCTGTTGGTGCTGGTGCAGTTGTTGATAAAGTAGAATCTTCTGTTGCTGCTTCAACAGTAGCAAAAGTAGAAGAATCTGTTCCTTTAAAAGTTGCTAAAGTAGAATCTTCTGTTGCTTTAAAAGTTGTTCATAAAGTAGAATCAGTTGGTGCTGGTGCAGTTGATAAAGTAGACTCTGATGTTGCTGGTGCAGTTGTTGCTGCTGATGATGCTGCTGATGATGCTATAGTAGTACTGCTTTTGATGCAGCTGCTGGTGTTGCTGTTGGGGATGCTGTTGGAGCTGGCACTGCAGCTTTAAAAGTAGCTAGGGATGCTACTGGTGCTAGGGATGCTACTGTTGGAGTTCCTAGTGTTGGGCTGGTGCAGTTCCTGTTGCTACTGGTGCTACCCGTACTAAGAAAATGAATGTAATTAATTGTAGCGAGCAACTATGTTGCGAGCAATACATACTTAAGTAAGAAATTCTGGAAGGGAGTACATACTTCTATCATCAGAATTAGACCTGTCACTTGAAGCTGCTTTAGTTGCTGCTTTTGAAGCTACTTATGTTGCTGACTTTAGAGTGTTACTACTGTTGCTGCTTCAGACTCTATTGGTGCTAGTGTTGCTACTGGTATTGAAGCTGTTGTTGCTGCTAGTGCTACTATTGAAGCTGCTAGGGCTGCTCTTTTAGTTGCTGCTTCAGACTCTATTGGTGCTGCTCCTGTTAGTGAGTACATTGCTGCTACTGTTGCTGAGTACATTGAAGCTTCTGTTGCTGCTATTGAGTTCACTCTTTTGAGTTAACTCTGGTCTAGGCTTTGGAGTTGAGTTGCGAGCAACTATGGTGCGAATGTCAATAAGTAACAAACTTTAGAAAGGAGGAAAGACTTCTATGATCATCATGAGACTTTGCACTTGATACACTTTTTTATGTTGAAAAAAACAGCTAAAGTAGAAGAATCTGTTCCTTGAAAAGTAGCTAACTAAATTCGTTGCTACAAAAGTAGATAAATTAGGTGCTGCTGATACACTTTTCATATCAATTTGGTGCTGCAAAAGTAGCTTAAATGCTACAATGTGTTAACAATTCAATATCCAAAGCAATATATTTGCAGCCCATGATGAAAAGTCTATGAAGTTTTTAACTACCCCAAATACTTTCTTTCACTATGATTCATATAAGAAAGTAGGAACTAAAAGAAAAGGATGATAACAAATTACACCTGTACAGAATCATTTACCAACTCCATATGGTAAGTAAATGGGTTTATTAAGTAGTACTTCAAAATCAACAAATGCAACATGAACACTCTTCTTGTTCTGCATCTTCAATTTTAAAAAACCTGGGCATCTACACATTATAGCAACATTGTTTTAAGCATATCAAGTAAAATCACAAGTTAAAGAGTACATTAAGAAAGTTGTAAAACCTTGAAAAGACTTGAGTCAACTCCTTCTCGGTACAACTTGGACCCTAATTAGACACAAAAAGTGTTGGACAATGGGGGATTTGTTTCAGTATCATGAGTGGATGAATTATTCTGTGAAAAAAGGCAATCCATGTTATTGTCACACAACAGTTAACTTCTGAAGTAAAAGCATGCATTGTCCGTGTTGAATAAAGCACCAACTGAAAGATGGAGGAATCCTTCATGATGTTGTCTCTGCATGAGTACTAAAAAACCTTACAAGATAAGCATCTAAAGTTAGAAATGTCAACTAGTAAGTAGAATTCTAGTGTGCAGGCATCTAAATGATATTTGGTCGATGAAAGAGGTCAAAATTTTGTTTAAACCAAGCTTCTTCATGTTCTGAGTTACATAAAAACTATCCTAAGGTTCAAGGAAATTTGATTGATTACAACAGATCAACAGATAACAACTTTTCTTGAGATGAAACATTCATGTTAAGAGAGATTTGATTGGTTCATCTCACAGACAAATGCATGCCACAAGGATAAACTCTGAAGCAAACTGATGAGATACTGTTTATATTAAATTTGAAAAAAGTTTTGTAATCTTCTAGCCTTGGTATAAATAAAACAAGAACATCCATCAACATGACCATACAAACTGAGTTACAGTATAATTACAATGTATTTTCCAGATAAGTCTGAAAGGAGAAAAGGTGTTTTTCCTGTTCTCATCAATGTTAAAAATTTCATCCAAATTCCCCTTCATAGGCTTTGTGAAATTAGATTGGTTTGAAACCCCTATTTTTACCAAAGATGACACAAGGCTTACATTCTCTCTGACAAGAGAAACTAGAGTATATTACTATGATACTTGAGATGCAACTCACCAACTTACTATGCTCTGAATCATAAGCCAATTTTTTGGTTCCTGCAATTAAAGGAACAAGTTATTTGTCAGTCATATGCCTGAATATAAATCAACTGAGCTACAATCATTTTAAGTTGCTCACTCTTCAGCATTTTCATAGCCTAGGTGCAGTTATGTATTATTACCAAGGTGTTTTACAAGTTTAAATATGCCAAAATAAGCACAAAATTGTGCTCAAAGTAGTGTGCATAACCTTTGTGTGGAGGGATAACCATTCAAGCTGTAAGGAGAATAAACCATTCCAGGCATGGGTGTTGCTTTCAGACCTGCTAGTTTGAAGATTGTGCCAAAACGTGTAAACGTGAGATTTTGAGGAATGTGCACCCATGTGAGGAATTATTGCAACTACATCTAGAATTAAGCTAAAATATTTAAACCAATATCATAGACATTAGTGCCAGTAGAGTATGTCTCAGTTCCATTATCAGGTAGCATTGTTGGAGACAGACTACTATATGCAGATAAAATAAGATGGTCAATCCAACAACTATTTTTAGCTGCTAGCAAAGAATGACTTCTACTATCAGAATCTCAAAAGTCTCTTGAATATGCAGCAGACACCCTAACTCTTCTATCAGAAGAATATGCGCTTTCATCTGCTCAAAAAAAAAAAAAAAGAAGTTCAGGTACCAAAAACTAATATTAGATGACCTATGTGTTGCATAAAAATGATGAAGCAAGGCACCTGTTCTTGGACATGTTTGGACCTAGAGTTAGATTTTGCAAGATCAATGTGAAGAGTTGATTCTCTTTCGAGGTCAAACCTTGATCAATACCCTCAATCACTATAGTTCTATAATGAGGTCCTTCTTCTTTATGAACTCTTTCAGAATCAATTGAATCATTAGTTTTCTTTGATGGTTCACCATGTGCATGCCATTGCTCGTAGCCACGAGTGAATCCATTTTTGATGAGGTGATAATGCACATCCTTTTCCTTTAAATTTTTTTTATTACGACACTTACTGCATAAACATCTTATTTTGTTATCATTGACACACCTTGGATGTTCATAGGCAAACTTCAAGAATCCTTTGATCCCTTCAATAAACTCATCGAAAAGATAACCATTATCATCTTTTTGACATCACATCTACATTTTTAGAAAATATACAAATATTTTTCATTAACAAAATAAGAGAACTATATAACATTCAATTGTAAAACTATTGATCCCTAATTATTAACGAGCTAATTTAACCCATTTAGTAGAGGTGTAATCGAACCGAGCCGAACCAAACAGTAAGAGGCTCGAGCTCGGCTCGTTTGATTTTTCCCTAAGCTCGAGCTCGGCTCAAGTTCGATTCGAGCTTTAATGCTTAAGCTCGAGCTCGGTTCGTAACGAAATTAAATAGTTCGCGAACGGCTCGAGCTCGATTTCGAAAATAGCTCGTTTAAAAGTTAAACGAACTTAGTTCGAGCTTGGCTTGTTAACATATTATTTTGAGATCGTTAAACAAGCTCTCGAGCTTGGCTCATTAACATATTATTTTGAGATCGTTAAACAAGCTCAAGTTCAAGCTCGTTAAGCACATAATCGAGCTCGAGTTCGAGCTTGTAAAAATCCCCTATAATACATGAAAATCAACTACATACAAAACATGAAAATCACTTGTAAAAATAAATACATAACATACAAAATCAAAATCAAAGCCACAAGAATCAAATTAACAAAACATTAAACAACTTAAAATGTCAACACATGCCACATAAATCCTTAACACTTAATAGTTTCTAACCATACATAACATGAAAATTACAAGCAAAGAAATTACAATATAAAAGTTTCTAAAACACATAAAACCATCATAAATCATTCTGCACAACAAACAATAAAGTTGATAAGTTATATCACAAGTTCACACCCAAACATAAAGGAATCAAGTTCATGTCAAATCTAGACAGTACCGGACAATTTAACTTGTACATTCAAGTGAGTTGATCCAATGCCCTACAATTTATTTCTTCAAACTAGTAAACCTGCAAAATATAAATTATTGTTATGCATCTAACAAACTCACAGTAAAATAACAGATTATATGGAGCATGTGATTTTCCACATGTTAACAATGATATGTAATTGGCCAAGGAAAATCAACAATGTCAATCTTTTTTAACAAAATAGAACTGCAAATATTATAAAATCATACAAAGTTGAAAAAGGAGAATCCAAAATTAATAAAGTCATGTAAAAAAGAAATGTTGAACTGCTAGTCAAATTGGGAATTTATGACTATGAATGATCACCTATGCACTAAGCAATGAATAACTACTTACAATTGAAACTACCTTACAATATATTGATTAGACAACTGAAACTCCCAACTCAATCAGTCTTGCTTTTAATCTTCTTGCTGTCAAATAATCAAAAGTTGAAATAGTTAAGTACAAGATATTTGAATTATAAGAAAAATTTTAAAAGAATAAGTGGGCGAAATTTTTCAATGTGTTACATGAAACTACATAGGAAAATCACAAGATAAAATGATGACTTTGTCAATACCTCTTGAAAGGTGATAATGAAAGCAACATCTAAGTCAATTGAATTTCTTTAATCTCTGATTTTTTCCTTTTACATACAAATGCATAGTATTAAAAAATTAGACATGAACAAAATAATATACAAAACATATGGTAGCAAGTAAACAACTAATTAAATAGGATGTTTATGTACTCACTTTTGATTTTCTCTTGATTCCATAATGAGCACGCAACCAATCTGATGCACAAAGTAATACTTGGACTGTATCTATTCCCAAAGAGGCACGATGAGGATCAATTACCCTACCACCGACACTAAAAGCTGATTCAGAAGCCACTGTAGTTATCGGAATTGATAGTACATCACAAGCCATTTTTGATAAGATCCTAAACTTTAAGTTGTTAATTCTCCACCATGACAATGCATCAAAGTCAGTTTCATCTTCACAAATAATACACCCTTCATCCAAGTACACATCTAGTTCAGATTTTACTTGCTCAACACTGTCAACATTCTTAATGTAACTAGAAAATTGTGCCCTTACTTTACCTTTTCCTCTTCCATTTAAATTGCTCTGACCAATAGAACTTTCTCTTTGAGTTTCACCTTGAACATTACTACTACCAACACTAGCCTTATGAGCTTCAACATACTCATTGTACAACATGTGCAATGTCTCACGAATCATAGAAATGTGCTCAATTGCATCACTAACAGAATAGATCTCCAGAAAATACCATTCAATCAACTTCATCTTGTTCCTTGGATCTAACATTGCTGCTATAGAGATCAATAAGTTGTTATCACCCCAATATTTATCAAATTTAGCCTTCATCTTGTTAGCCATTTCTGCCATGAAACTTCCTTCATTTGCACTTGCTTCATTTAACAACTTTTTTATAGTGTAAAGTTCAGTAAGGAATAAGTTAGAAGTAGGATATTCACTTCCTGAAATGAGATGAGTTACTTCATTAAATTCCTCAAGAAATGAACAAACAACACTAACCTTCTTCCAATCCTCCTCACTTGGCAAAAAAGTATAAGTTGCATCCCTTGCTACATATCTAGGAAAAACATCTTTAAACTCTAAAGCAGCCAATAACATGCAAAATGTTGCATTCCACCTCGTGCAACAATCCAAAACAAGCTTCTTTGAAGATAGTTTCAATTGCTTTGAAATTTCACTAAATATAGTAACACAAGTCTCTGAGGCAGTTATGTGTTTCACACTTTCACGCACATTGAAAATAATATCTTGGATCTCAGATAACCCATCTTGCACCAAAAGATTCAAAATGTGTGCACAACATCTTACATGAAATAATTTGCCACCAAGAGGAAGATTATTTTTATAGGAGAGATTATCCTTCAACATCCTCACAGCTACATCATTATAAGCTAGCATTATCAACTGTAACTGACCATACCTTATTTTCAATTCCCCATTCAACCAAACACTTATTTAACACATCACAAATGGAAACACCATTATGAGGTGGAGGAACATCTAAAAAATTCAGATTCCGCTTCTGCAAATTCCAACTAGAGTCCACATAGTGACAAGTGACAACCATATATGAAATCTTCTGATCTGACTTTCATAAATCAGTAGTCACACTAACCCTATTCACATCTTTTAATGATGTCATTACTTTTTTCTTCTCAATTTCATAAGAAGCTATGCAATCTTTTTTCACAGTAGCATGACTAATCTTTTGATAATATGGAGTCGTTGTCCTCATCAATAAATTGAATATTTCATATTCTGAGAAAAGGAATGGCAGCTCATGAACAATGATCATGTGAGAAAGAATCTCCCTTATCTTCCCATGATCATACTTGAAATTCTGGACAACATTGACAGTTTCTAATTCAACAATAGTTTTAGAGACGGTAAGATTGTTTTGACCTTTCTCACTAATCTGCTTCCTCATACAACCCTTGAGGTGCCTCAAAAAATGGGATGTAACACCAGTCTTGTTTATTGTGAGTCGATGTTTACAATGAATACATTCAGCCTTTATTGTCCCATTCGGAAGAGTAACCTCTTTAAAGTCATCCCACGCTTTGGATGCCCGTTTTCTTTTCTTTGGAGCATATGGACTTTCATTCTCTTCTTCAATTGTCTCGGGTTGTTGCACATTATTGGTTTGAATTGTTTCACTAGTATTATTTGTTGAAGGTTGAATTTCTCCCAAAATAGGATTTATGGTAGAATCTTCAGTTCATAAATGAGGAGTTGACATTGGATACAAAAGTCCTGCATAAAAGTTGCATAAAAAAGTCTACAAGCAAACAAGTTTTAAGCATCGAATATGTTATGTTAGTCTACTTAACATTAGTATTGCTATATATTTAAAAAAAAGCCCGGGCTGATTGGGTGAATGATGGGTTAAAATAGAGCTAAAATGGTTAAATGTATGGAGAAATTTCTAAACTTCTTCCCTAAACCCTAAAATGGGTCTTCCGTGTTTAGCCCAGGTTGTAACGACCCGGCCCCTCGGCCCCTTAGGCGGCCCAACTGGCGGCCCAATTGGCGGCCCAATCGGCGGTCCCTTGGGCGGCCCAACTAGCGGCCCCCTTGGCGACTCCTATGTCGTCAATCGACGACCCTCGGCCGTGTCGTTACTCACTAGGACTTTCCACCCCTGGCCAGTGGATTTTTTGCCTCCCCCAGGATTCGAACTCTAGACCTCCAGGATAAGTACTAGAGTTTATGAATCCTGGTAGCCAAGTGAAGCGCTCACTTGGCTACCAGGATTCATAAACTCTAGTACTTATCCTGGAAGGTCTAGAGTTCAAATCCTGGGGAAAGGCAAAAAATCCACTGGCCAGGGGTGGAAAGTCCTAGTGAGTAACGACACGGCCGAGGGTCGTCGATTGACGACATAGGAGTCGCCAAGGGGCCCGCTAGTTGGGCCGCCCAAAGGGACCGCCGATTGGGCCGCCAATTCGGCCGCTAGTTGGGCCGCCCGAGGGGCCGAGGGGCCGGGTAGTTACAATAAAAAGGCGCCTTTTTATTGTAACGACCCGGCCCCTCGGCCCCTTGGGCGGCCCAACTAGCGGCCCAATTGGCGGTCCCTTGGGCGGCCCAACTGGCGACCCCTTATGTCGTCAACCGACGACCCTTGGCCGTGCCGTTACTCACTAGGTCTTTCCACCCCTGGCCAGTGGATTTTTGCCTTCCCCAGGATTCGAACTCTAGACCTCCAGGTTAAGTACTAGAGTTTATGAATCCTGGTAGCTGCAAGTGAGAAGCATGTAAAATACCGGAAGATTTGGGGTTTATTCGTAAATAAATTAATCCTAAAATTTATTAAATTAATTAATAAAATCCTAAGTTATATAAAAGGGTTTAATTGCAATTTGGTATAAATTAAATCGTAAATAAATTAAACCCTAAACTACTCAATAAGCTAAATAGGATTAAGGGTTTAAGGGTGTTATTGGATCCTAAAACTTAGCCAACCCGTTAAGAGGTTTTAAAAACCCCGGAACAGCAACCTAAGTCGCGACACCCTGTTTCCGACGCGCGGCGACTTCCTCTGCTCCGCCTCTGTTTCTTCATCTCCGACGCACGCCGCCCTCTTCGCCATCGGTGCCAAGGAAGAAGCCGCGACCGGAGCTTCCATAGACCGGGGCTAGGTCTTGTTGGAGCGGAGGTTGGCTTGGGTGGTGGAGGCGGTTCGGCGGCAGCAAGTCAAGGAAGAGGAAGCCGAATCGGTAAGGGGTTGAGCTAGTTTTCCTTGGATTTCTTCGCCTCTCTTTGGGTTTGTGATCGTTTCCTTCTGTCCACAGCTTGTTGTGTTGTGAATCCGGTTGGTGTTGGCTTGGGTTGCGGCAGCAAGGAGAAAGGGGGAAAACTAGGGCACGGCTGGATTTTAAGGTAAAGGTTTTGGCTTAGATTTCGGGTTTGGATTGCTCTTAAGCTTTCTGGGATTTTGATTTTCAGAGTTTGATTGGAGTTGGTCGGCTGTGGGGCTCTGTTTGGAACCGGCAGCAGCAAAGGGAGAAAGGCCGGCAAGTCTTGATCTCTAGGGTTTTTGTTGAGTTTAGATCTGGGTTTGAAGGTGATTCTATGGACTTGTGTTTAGTTGTTAATCATGAATGGTGAATCTTGAGGTAAGTGGTTGAATTTCTTTAATTAGTTGATGGAAGTGTACTGTTGTATTGGTTTGTTGGAGCTAGGGGTTCTAACAGAGGTGAGTGTTTCTGATTTGATTTGGTTATAATTTAAGGTTAATGTGGAAAGTTATTAGAGTTGTTCAATTTATATTATGTTAGTATTGATCTGTTGATAGATGTTGCTAGGTTCGGTTAGGAACCTTAATGAGGTTGAGTGGGTTATTAAGTATCTACTGTTGAAGTTGTTTACATTTTGTTGAATTAGGGATTTGGTAGTTGATTATGATTAACTGTTGGGTTAGGTTTAATCCACTTAGGGTTAAATCTAATTTAAAACGAAGTAGGGATCTAGAGTGGGATTGGATTGTAGATTTTAATTATTATTATGATGCGATTGTATTTGATAAATATTGTTTATCCTTTTGCAGGATCTTGACTTATTATGCGGGAGTGTATTTTCTGGGGATTCTAGTTGTCTACGATCGTCTGATCAGGTGGGTACCCCTGTACTTGGTCAATACAGGAATTCCTTTTCTGTGCATGTATTGTTGCTTTCTATCTATTCTGTTGATATCCATGCTTTATAGATAGTATTTAGTTGATACCCTTGATTATCACTGTTGATACCTGTTGTTTGATCTTATTATGATCTATTTGATATCATGCTGATACCTTTGTTTCAGTAGAATTTATCCAGTTGGTACTCATCTGATTCGTTGCTTGTTACCTGTTGTATGACATCCATCTGATCTATTCTTGGCTAGAATAATCTTAACCATGATAACATTGACCTATGTTGATCCCTGCTGATTCCTATTGAGCATGCTGATTAAAGTAGCTATTACATGTTGGAATAATCATCATGCATCCATAGTAGTTGTAGATGTTGAATGTTGTTGGCTCTTACCCGATGCCGTGTTGTGGTGTCACATGGGTAAGAGGTTGCACTACAGTTGGGTGCCACCAGGACTGGCTACATTGCCCTCCTGCTACACTGCCACTCCCCACTTATTTTTAGTGGTCAGTTGCTGGAGTTTGCGCAGTATGTCCTGTTGTGCACCTCATGTTCATTTCCGAGAGGAATGGCTGGGGACGACGATTGCAGACAGTGACTTGACTTGTTATTTTTGATTGCGATGGTTGATGCATATTACATGCATTTGTTGGTAGGTTATTATATAGTTTACTTTATTCATACGCATGTTGATTGTTGCATTTATTTGCCATGATTGTTGCACTTGTATGACATTACATGCTTACATGTAACTGATTCTATATCTGTTGCACAGTTGATCTTTCCATATCGTCCCCGTTGATATACCCTGTTGATTAGTTGATACTCTTGATACTCTGTTGATACCTGCTACCATGTAACTGTTATCTTGTTTCTCCTATACATGTTTACTTAGACCTGTATATCCTTGTTGTTCCTTATGATTTCTTACATGCACATTTCCTGTACCCACTGAGCATCTAATGCTCACTACCCAGACCCTGGGGTTTTACCTTGTTTTCTCCCCAGGTAACAGATAGGTACTTGGAGCTTGGAGTTTCGGTCGGCTGCTGCTATCTCACTTTGGAAGGTTTTCTTGTTAGTTGCATTTAGTCTGTCGTGGTCTCTAATTGTATTTACTATTTCATGGACATGTAGTTGTGGGTTGAAGTTGTTATGACTGTGGTTATTCGTGTCGTTCGGTTTTTCGTTGTTTCTGCTTTATGAACTTTGCATATTCTGATTATAGTGCATGTGGTATGATTGGGTGGCCGTGTAGGCCTTATTTTATAGTTATATGTGGTTGTGTGTATTGATCGGACGAGTAGTCCTATTCCAGCCGCCTGTGGCTGAGTATATTATGCATGTATTCAGGGAATTTGTCACAGTTACAGGGGAGATGCTGTCGAAATTTTTCGGACGGCCTTCTCGGGGCGTGACACAGGTAGGCTACATGCCTCTACCCTTATACTTAGTCTCGTGTGGTTACCTGTTTACACATATTTGAGTTACTACTCACATATTCACAATAATTACACTTGTCTTCGAGTTTGTGCATTTTTTTCAATTGCAAATTGACTCAACCAAACTATGCACATGATGTTCTGCATTACTCAACTAGCTAATTTGTAAATATTAATTTCTCGTTCACTTTAGAATATTTTAGATTTTACCAAAAAAAAAGATTGGTAGGATAGTCATAGTTATACCATTCTATGATTTTGCAATCGTAAGGTTTATGTAGATTGTATATTTCAAGTTTTCTTGCTTCATGTCCCAAGTGCAAAAACAAACAGCAATGTTTCTAAATGCCTCTTCTCCAAGCAATGGAAGGAATAGATGTGATACTACTCGACAATAATGTCTCTCCAACGCACGACTCGCAATAATCTGTAAGTCCATTAATCCATTAGGGGTTCAGAGCTTAGTTTCCTATAAAAAGTTGTTATGGTATGAAAATCCTAACTCTATTTTTTTTTTCATTTTTTATCTTTACTATTCTTTACTATTCGAAGGGGCCTCGTCGAGATGATTCCTGATGAGTCCTCTGACGCGTATTTATCTATGCAGGAAGCATCGCCAATGAGATCCAGTGAACCACCAGATTTTGACCGTATCATCCAGTATTAACGTGTGAATTTGTAGAATGGAAAAAAAATGCAGCTTTAAATCTCCAAGAAAGGATGGAGAATGCAAGGGACAAACACAAGTTAGGGAGAAAAGTTCCAGTGTTGCTATTGGCTGTTTTAGATCGAACTGAAGTTGTAACAATTGTCGCTAAACATTCTTTTTTTTTTTGACAAAATCTGGAGAGTGATCCATTGTTCGTAATATTCCTGTCTCACGGAATTATTTTTTTGAGTATCAAAATTTTAGTCATTTTAAACAAATAAGAGCGTTAAAATAAATTTAAAAAGGACCATCAATTACAAAACACTTTGATGGTGTTTTTTATTTTTTATTTTTTGGCAATTAAAAAGTAATTAATATTTTTTAGACTCTGAAAAACTTATATATCATAATTATGCTCTTTACATCTCAAAATTCATATCTATTTTTAGTTTAAAAAGATGCTGGTGATCGTCATGTCTTTTTCAATTCATCATTCAAATTCCATCTTCTGATTCTTCTGTCTAATTTTATAAATTAGAAATTCATTTTATTATTTTATTTTTCATAATTATAGAAAAAGGTAAGAATTTGAATTTCTAAAGGAAATTTCAGTCAATTTATTAGAATTATAGAATGTGTTGAAGATGAAGAATTTTGAAATTTATTTTATTTTTCAATTTAGGAAATTTGATTTTACAAGATAAGATTCAATTTTACAAATCATAATCTCAATTTCTCATGCTACTCCAATAAAGTACTCAATTTGACAAATAAATTATATAAAATGTATCAATCTATTTTAGTCACTATTTTAATCATTCTAAAAGCTAATACAAATCAAATGGAGAGTGAAAAAATAATATTTTCTTAGTAATTTGCAATTTGATTATTTTATTAATCAATCTTATGAGGCTTGGACTATGTGCATCACAAATACCAAAATATTTTGCAAGGATCATAAATACCAAACCTTGGATGAAAATTCACAAACAATATCCATGATCTATTATTTGGAATGGTTCTTACTCTATCATCACTAATTTTACCCATTCATGATCTATTACTTGAGATGTTTTTTGCTCTACCATAATTAATTTTACTTTTATTATATTGATGATTCATTTGAGATTCAATAGTACTTCCTCTTCCGAAGCATGATTAAGTTGGTTACTACGGGATAGACTTACTGAGGTGGACAAGGATCGAATTTCGACGAAACCGAAACAATACTCTCCTCGTAGTAACCAACTGTAACTTTCCGAATTTACCTCCTATGATCGTGAAGCTAATAGTGTGGAACTACTAGGATGACAGATTCCACATTTTTACTGAAAAGATTCAACAATACCATCTTATATTGTTCAATTTCAAAAGAATGTAAAATGCTCATATATTGTTTCATTTTAGAGGTGGAGCCTTAACACTATGAAAAAGTTATTACCGTGTGACTCTACGAATCACAGATTTAAATTGTGGATACAACTTTTTACAATGTAAGATAAATTTAATATGATTCAATTTTTCTTCGAAATCTCATATTGATGGAACCTTTGTGCATTGGACTGTCCCCCTTTAGAATTTGATTCACTGTAATCTATTAGTACAGATGCCAATGGTGACTATATTTACTTTCAGTATTAACCTTATTGATCCAAGGCTTGGTTTTAATAAATAAAATTTGATACTAAATATGTAAAAAAAAAAAAATTACTTGGGAAAAGGTTTGTGTACCTACCTCCACTTCACCAAAAATTACACCATTTTTAGTTCATTCACACCAACACCAAGACAATTTGAGAATAAGATAAGAGTAAGAAAAATTCATGTCAAATAATCACTGAAATAATAACCATTAATTCCAAGGTGCTGTATCCTTTGTTCAGAAGGTTACACCGACAAGAATCAGATATATATACGTGTATGTATAATTCTAAACCTCAAGGTCTTCTATAAGCACCGACAAAAATCTTGGAAAGAATTGAGTTTTTCGCACTCACAAGTAAGGAGTACATACCATAGCAGGGGATGTGGACAAGAGCCAAGCACAAATACCTGCAATATTAGTGTAGTTGTAAGAATCTTGTACCGACAAATGGGCGAGAAAACACGTTTCTGATACTAACCATAGAGGAGCCCAAGGAGTGGAGAGCTTAAGAAAAGGGTAAGGCCACCTAAGAAACTCATGTGTTAGCATCGACTTAAATCAGAAAGCAAATTGTTTACATCTTTCTGCGACCAAAGATTAGCTCAATGATAACAATAATAAGTTATATTTAGGATCAGTTGCGTGAACTTAACTATGAAACCCTCACTAGTTTCCTCACATAGTTTGATTATAGCTGCTAAAGCCCAACCATTCATTTTGCTTAGCAACTGACACTTATTATGTTTGTGACCAAATGCAAGTACTAAGTAGAAATATGAGTGACGAGTTCCGGATGCATACAATGCTTACCAGACATCATACAGTAAAGCAGTGGAGATATTTATGTCTTATATATCTACAACTAGTTGTAAGAATATTACCATCTCACTTGTAGTTTTAATAGGTAAATGTTGATGCAACGTAACAGAAAATAACACACCCACCATGAAAATCCACAAGCGTGCAGGATCCACTGGAAGATTACATAGATACAACTCCAAAGGGTAAAATATGCCATTCGAAACCATGGAAAAGGCTGCAGATAAAACATATTACTTGTTAATTATTGAATACATAACATTACACTTTTAAGTGATTTGTATCTGGCTCGCAGGAAACTTACAAGACTGTTTAGAGCAGTATCAAGGAGAAGAAACACCAAGTTTAGTGTATGCATACACCCCATGAGCTGGCAAGAAAAACATGCATAACAAATTTTAGTAACCTAAGAACAAAAACCTTAAAAAATGAGACACTGGAATACAAATCCGTTTAATGCGCAAGAAAAACATAAAAGTGTATGGTTCTCACTCTTAACTTGTTTGTTTTCTTGTGCTTATTTCTTTTTTGGGGAGGATGGATTTGTGACTAAGTTCACAATGCTACAAGTTTTATCCTCATCACAGTGTAACACTTAGAAACTCATTTAAAATACAGATTTGACCATAAATCTGGTGTCACTGTAAAGAAAGATTCGAGACATTTAGTTCATGCTTTTAAAAAATCTAGCATACAGATAAAATAGTTTCTCTTACAAAAACAAATTATATAAAAAACATGTACTGTTAAGTTAAAAGTTAATTAAAGTATGTATTCAGGAATCAGAACCTACTATAATGCCCACATATCATTGCAAATGAAACAAGATAAAACATAAATGACCACAATTTAGTTGAAGTAGAGAGTACCCACCAAGTCTAGTTTGAAATGTTCCACAGAAAGAAGTGGTACTAGAAGGGCCCAAAACACGAAGTCTGTCAATACAACAGCACCTGCACTAGTCTGCTCAAGTGAATGGAACAACGTCATTTATAAAATTCAAGAAGCTAACTACCAGAAAATTAAACTAGCTATCAGTTTTTATATATCATTAGACTTTGAAGAATGAAACAAGTTCTTAAAATGAACATAACAAAATAGTTTGAAATACCAAAATGGAGATAGAAAGAATCTTAAATAGTATAGAGAAGTTTACCTGATAAGCAATTAGCATAAGGTAACCCAAGAATCCAGCTTTTTGTTGATAATATCCTTGCGCATAGTAGCTATGTGATTTGCTGACATTTTTGTTTCTATCTGTTCCATACAACGTTACTGATACATCTACTGCAACATCTCCTTTAAGGAACGCATTCACCTCGTCATTTTCAGTGGCACACTTTCCATACATCCAACAACCATGAGCAGATATCACACTAGCAATCTGTAAGCATGCAAAATTGCACATAAATGAGCAAGCCATATGACAAACAGAGGATCTGCCAAATCAGATGCAAGTTCAACAAAAAAAAATGATATAAGCAAATGGCATCTAATTATACTAGGTTAGCAAACATTGCACATAGAATACGATCGCAAAGTTTTGATAAAATAATTTAGTAGAATAAAATAAAAGTTGAAAAAAGGAGATGGAGGATACCAGGAAATAGATGATCACTAACAAAAATGTCCACCTGCAGACACAAATTTTAAATAGTCAGTAGCTCGTTCAGAATCTAACAACAAAATGTAGACTTGCCATGAATTTCTTTCACAATAACAATGCAGTTACCAAGTGAAAATATAAACTCTAGGAAAAATTTAACGCAATACTACATATACTTCAATAGATTAAATCAGCTCATGACCAGCGATCCGAACCTAAAATCAGGAAGAGGAAACCTATGAGTTTAATGTGCAACAACCATGGAATCTAATTTTATTCTTGCAGAAAATTTCCCCGAAATCTAATAAATCCATTGTTGTTCGATCGAATCCAAAAGAAGCAAGAATAAAGCAAAAATCCGACATTATCAAGCCAAACAGTCCATAAAAAGAGATTTACTGCTTATAGAAATAGAAGGCGAAGATACGACAACAAACACAAGATCGATAGGGAAACAACTCAAAGCCCTAGGAGCCAGAAGGCACTGGCCTTCTTCCATCACGAGAACAAGAGATCGGAGGATCTGAGGGGTTCCTGACCGCAGCCAGTACCCCAGGCCTTGCTCTACCGCGTCGCCGGCGGCCATGGACGAAGGCGCGACGCGACGCGGGGAGACAAAACGCCGAAACGCCTGACACATCTGCATTAAATGGGTCCCATTGCTAATCGCACATCCCACCCAGCCGTTTCCTGAACCGATGCGGCCCCCAGTGTTCCCACAGGGCAGACCGTTGATGTACTCGATGACGTGGATGCCAATCCTCGAGTAATTTTTTGGGTCGAACTAACTTTATTATTATTATTATTATTATTATTATTACTTTTATCTTGGAAAATAAAAGGACCTAAAATTGTTTCATGCAACGAGACATTATCATTCTTAAACTTCGATCTATTTTTAAATTTACAACAAATATTACAAAATATTCACTAATCTTTAATATTCTCACAATTCAAATTTTATTTCAAGATAAATTTAGAAAAATTATTCACCCTCTAGCAAAAAAAAAAAGATAAAATCCGCTATTTTAGTGGTCTCACGATTATCTGTGAACAGGTAAATCAAGAAGTTATAGTTCACCCGACCACAACATCAGTTTCATCAAAAACCGAGCACTAAGATGAGAAAAATTATGCACCCACAACAATATAAACTGAGCACTAGAGTACCGAGTACCAACTCGCAAGCAACCAGTAGAAACATAGCGAAGGGACACCAACCATTATTCTCTAACTAATAATATATTTTTTGGCATTTACTCCCTTTCCCAGCAAGATCAAGCTAAAGAAAAAGATTATGATTTTATTGTCCTTCCGAGCATTATCACAACTCAAAGATCAAAATCCATAGAAGAAGCAACCGATTGTAAAAGAAAATCAAAATTTGAAATTGTGCTGTGGAATAAAGTAAGATGCTTTGCTTCTCCCGGGTTACCCAGTTCATAAGGAAGACTTCATGAAAAACAAAATTCTTCCCCAAATAAGAACGAAATGCTCGTGTAAAATCGACGAAAGAAGCAACTCGATCACCGAAAGAACTGGAATTTTGAAACCAGAGATGCCGAAATTGGGTAGGGTTACCTACTCCGTGTAATACAGCATGATGCTCCAGTCGTAAGTGCGCAGATCCCAAATCAGGACCCCGATCATGGCGGCGGCCGCGGCCAGCCTCACCGCGAGAAGGGCGGCGGGGTGCACAGCCCGACACCGGCTCAGCCACAGCTGGCACCCCAACAATCCATCCGCTCCTTCTTCTTCGCCGGAGCCGTGGTCACCGCCGTCTCCGCCGGCGGCGGGAAGCAAGCTGCGGTACACGGAGCCGGCCCGCTCCTTGCGGCTGCGCTCGCCGGCGAGGATGGCGGCGAGGGAGGCCACCAGCGCGGCGGCGAGGAAGCCGAAGCAGAGCAGAGCGTACCAGTGGAGGGAGAAGGCCATGGATCGGTGAATCTGAACCCGTGGCCTCCGATTCAAGCTTGCGATCGGAAATCCTCTGGGCCTGATTTATATGGGCGTGCGGAATGAGGACTGGAAAACTGGTAGTTCGGACTGTGTGGTTTGAACTCCGCATGATCACGACACCAAATTATATGAACAAACAGATAAATAAATAAACCACCAAGGTCGGTTCCTAGAGTCGGATGACTGATTATTAAAATATAAATTTATTATAATAGACAAAGTAGAATCTCAATCAAATGGAAATAAAATTTTGTACGTAATGATCAAATGTAATTTTTTGATGTATTTTTTTATAGATAATCATGAAATCGATCGTATAAAATCGTTAAGTGATAGATTTTACTTTTTATTACACTGAGTCTGATGACATCAGTACGAGATAGGACACGTAATTAATTAAATGTTTATGGATTAATTTATGAATTAATTTCTTCAAGCAAGAAGACAATTATAAAACTTAGTTATAGAGTGATGTGTTACTTACACTTTCTGATTTATTTTTATGATTGATAAAAAATTTGAATGGATCACCTTAAGATGAGATAGATAGAAGAATTGATACAGCAAAAAAATTATTATTTAAATGATTATTTGTAATTAGATAGAAAGCGTGCCAGAACATGATTAAATTGATTATTATGGGACAGACTTGTTGAAATGGATAAGGACTAAATTTCGACAAAATCAAAATAATATTTTTTCCGTAATGAGTATATGAACTACTAAGGTGACAGATTTCATTTATTGAAGTAATTGGATGGGAAACAAGTTAAGTGCTGGATTAAATCAGAGAAAAATGGGGAATACAAAATTGACCCGGCGTGTTGATGGGCAAGATCTATGATTCTAAAAAAATCATAGATACTGCCAAAACACACACTCGACAAAATGAAATGAAAAGAAACTACAGCCAAAAATTTAGTAACTACGAGATTGATAGGTTTGGACAGTGGGCACACCAATTTTTGAGGCAAAAGGAAAATAAAAACAAATGGAATGAAAGGGAATTTTAAATCTACAGTTTGGATATTTGTTTTGATTTCTGTATGAAAGAATATGGGAGAAAAAATTGTTGCTCTAGATTGAAAGCAGTATGATGAGGGAAAATATCACCCACTGTAAAGCAGGCACCAGCATTGTCCACTGGCTTTAAATAGTTGTTCTTCGAGGGCATGTTCCAATTGCAGTAAACAACAGAAAGTATGAAGCATGAACAAATAATCTAAGAGCCTCAAGCAACGATAGACAACCGGGTGCAAATTGAAATGTATTTCGATAAATTATTTCAAAGGCTTCCAAAGATCATAATCTGGCAAGAGCAGGTGCTCACATGTGAATGGGCTTGTCATAGGTTGCCATTGCAGCTTCCTTCACAGCCTCGCTCATTGTCGGGTGAGCATGGCATGTTCTAGCAATGTCTTCGCTTGAGGCTCCATATTGGAGGGCCAGGACAGCCTCATGGATGAGTTCCCCTGCATTAGGTGACATAATGTGGACGCCGAGGATCCTGTCGGTCTCTTTTTCGGCTAGTATCTTCACTAACCCATCCGCATCGTCAATAGCCTTTGCGCGGCTGTTGGCCATGAATGGGAACTTGCCGACTCGGTATGCTACCCCCAGGGACTTCACTTGCTCCTCCGTCTTGCCAACTGAAGCCACCTCAGGATGAGTGTACACCACTCCTGGGACCATGTCATAGTCGACATGACCTTCCTTACCGGCGATGAACTCTGCGCATGCAACTCCATCTTCTTCTGCCTTGTGGGCGAGCATAGGACCTGGAATAACATCGCCAATGGCATATACTCTGGGCACATTGGTCGTGAAATGCTTGTCGACTGTGATCCTTCCTGCCTTGTCGGTTTGCACACCAATTGTCTCTAGTCCAAGACCTGCTGTATAAGGGATTCGACCAGCAGACACAAGAACAACATCTGCCTCGAGTGTGCTCTGTTCACCTCCAGCTGCAGGTTCCACTATCAACTTCACCCCATCCCCTGACGTGTCGACCCCAACGACCTTCGTCTTCAACATGAACTTCATTTTCTGTTTCTCAAGCATGCGCTGGAACTGCTTCCTTACCTCACCATCCATCGAAGGTACTATATCAGGTGCAAACTCAACGACAGTGATTTCGGAACCAAGCCGTCCCCAAACGGAACCCATCTCCAAACCAATGTAGCCTGCACCAATGACCACCAATTTCTTTGGGATGGCAGACAAAGATAGAGCCCCAGTGGAAGAAACAATTTTTTTCTCATCAATAGTAATTCCAGGGAGAGATTTGACATCAGAACCAGTGGCAATGATGATGTTTTTGCCTTTGACGACTGTGTTTCCTCCATCAAGGGTGTCAACAGAAACTTCTGAAGGTGAAATGAACTTGCCCCAACCTTTGACATAGTTTACCTTGTTCTTCTTGAACAGGCCTTCAATACCTCGAGTGAGACCAGAGACGGCTTTATCTTTTTGTGCCAACATGGCAGGTAGGTCGATTTCAAGCTGAGCGAACTTAACACCATGATTTGGAAATGCATGCTTAGCTTCATGATACATATGAGAGGAATGAAGGAGAGCCTGCAAACAAAAAATATATATTAAGTCCGGTGTAAAAGGTAAAAAAAATCCTAGATGATCTTTAACAAATAAGAAAGGAGCAACCTTTTAGGTGGATCCTTGATTCCTAAAAATAAAGACATTATAATCATCACACTTCTGTTAGTCAAGCTGTTGCAAGAGCTTTGCAACAGTCTGAGAAATCTCAAAAGTATGAAAACATGCTGCATATCTACTTATGTCCAGAATGCTATTACATTTGTGCGACAATGTTTTTCTTTAGCACACGGTACTCTCATATGCTAAATCCAGGCAAAAGATAAAGGCTTCCTATCTAAGAACTAAAACTTAATTAGAAAAGAGACTATTGCAAAGAAAATTGTAAAATATGAGCATAAATGGATAAGTCTAATAAGCTCTATTCTATATAGGAGCTATCCAACTACTAATACATGTCTAAAGCACATAATCTTGGAATAGAATAGTTGCCATTATGAAATGAAATAGAGTATGAATAAAATATAAATATGTATTCATAAATTTGGTTCATGGAAGGGAATAGATATGCAGGAATTGTGCAAGTACCAGACAAGGAATAACTTCCACAAGATCAAATTATCCTTACAATTAAAACTTGCTTTGGAAGACACCAATCCTAACACGTCAATAGGTTTCCTGAATTAATAATAAAAATAATAGCTAAGTAGGATTAAAAAAGAATGACAATTCTTTTAAATAATCAGGATGGAAAAGCTAGTTCCTATGGAAAAGCTGTTGATATGGTCAATGAAAGAAGTTCTTTTATTCAGTAAAAGCAACCTGAAAAGGGTTATTCAGTAATGAACCTGCAGTAATTTGCAATTCTAAGTTGGCCTAGTCAGGTTGCAATCATGGATTCCTCTGCTGCCCTATGGTTTTCATGGGAGTAAAACATCTTTGGAAGTTGCAACTCCCCTACTATGTTTGTCTTCTCTACCAGTTTGTAGGAATCAGTTCCATTTTTTCCATGGCAGGCATGCTGTGAAGTATGAATGATGACAATGGAGGTCACATAGAATGTACATGGTAATTGGATCACGAGTTTGGAGAGATTGAAACTTGAACAGAGTGATAAATGGTAAGGCAAAGTATTCTGATGCTGCTTAAAAGACAAGTTTCTAAAGAAGGCAGAAAGGGTGCACAAGACTATGGATAAAAAAGTGGACAGAGAGATACCAAACTATGCTACCCCAGACTTTGTATTTGCCCAATTTGCACACCTGTCAACATCGATGCCCGTTTTACCCCTCTATCAGTCCAAGTAGTCCCAAGCTCACCCAAAGCTAGTTCAACAAACCCCAATCATCTGGTTATCCATTTAAACCCAAATCTTGCATCGGCAAAAGTAAACATTTATAACTATCTGGAAAGGTATGACAATCACAAATTCATGTTCCAAAACTTTTATTTGGCCTAGGTAGTGCTCTTCATTTCCAATCATTCTCTTGGTGATCCTCCCCTCCCTTAACATGTTGGCAGCTTCCCTGTATGTTGAGAAACCTTCCTCACTGTGTCTCTACATTCTTCATTGTCGCTGAGCGAAGGTTTCCGGCAATCCTTTAAAATCTGACGAAGGCTGCTTTTGTAGCAAAAGGGCTTTCAGTGGAAAATGGAAAATGTAGGCTTGATTTTTATCTATAATATGCTGGACATTTTGAGTTCATATCAGCTCACAAACTACTTAGTGGTCGTTTTGAATTCTAAAGGTCAAGTTTCTTGCTGGTAAGAATCCAGGAAAGACGTTTATGTGCTTTACAAACTCGTCTGATGTTTTTGGGCCAACAAGAAGTTTTTGTGGAGAACTCCTTTATGCTAATTTTGAACTAAAAAGGATAAAGAAATGCTTCGTTGCATCTCAGGAAATATGTGTGTGTGTGTGTTTGACTTAAATGAGCTATTGTGCGCCATTAACAAGATATATGCTTGGATTAAATATAGGGGCTGCAAGGAAAAATGAAGTATAGAAGTGGTGAATTGAGAAAAAAACAAAAGTTACAAAAACCAAACACAAACATTTCATCATCCTATAATAATCAGAAGTAAAAAAACGTAAACAGGAGTGATGTGACATTGAGAAACCTCACTAGAGAAGAAAGGAAAAATGAGGAGTTTTGGGAGGACATGAGCTTTGATGGGAAAAGCACTATTTGGAAAAAATGGCATAACAAGGTAGTAGGCAGGATGAATCAGATGGTTGGGGCATCCACACGACCAAGTGAATAAATTGGACAAAATACAACTTTGGACGTGGTTTGGGAAAACCCAAAGTTGGGTGTATTATTCAAGAATTTTGCCAACTTCCAGTCATTTATTCATAATTATTGGGTCTTCATAAAAGAAAAGTACAATGTCAAGTGTCAAAATAATGCAATTCTAACAAACCCTTATATATTCAGAAATAGGCTGTCAAAAATGGAGGAAATGGCAAGAGGCATTTCTTATCAGCATATTATTCTGGATTAATTGATAAATTTATCATGAGCTTTTGAAGTTTCAACAAATCTATTCGGAACTTTTGCTTTTAATCTAAACATCACACACCACAAATTTTTTAAAACAAATCTATCATATTTCCGACTTAACAGAATGAACGAAAGCATTTTTAAGAATTTTACATCACAACAGATATTAATTCAAAACAAAACGAAGCGAATTTCGATGCAACTTGAATAGTTTTGAATTCATAAAAAGCTAATAATATAATATGAAAATAATCAAAGAAATAACTAAATTTTGATCACAAATTTTCGATTGATTTGTTACAGATTTGAAATTATATGATAGGTTTGTTAAAATTCAAATTTTGTTATAAATTTGTTAAAATCTTAAAAAAGTCACGATAGATTTAGTAATTAACCCTGTTATTTTCAACTTCCTAGTCTTAGATCTTGACTTTAGAGGTTCATAAAGTTAATCACGAGCAAAGGCATAGAGGGAATGCCGGAACCTATGGAACTCAAAAGACAAAGAAAACAAATCCAGTTCGTCTGCGGCTACTATCGACTACATCAGATCTAATCCGCTCACCTAATCCATAGTAAGCCCAAGTTACCGCTATCCAAGCATCAGTACTACGACCCGAAGCAAACCCCCAAAGATTAAACCGAGAACCCAATCAAATGCGATAAATCCAACAGAAAGCACAGAAAACAAAAAAGGGGGAAATTTTTACCTTGGAAGGGATGCAGCCAACGTTGAGGCAGGTGCCTCCGAGGCTTCCCCTTTTCTCGATGCACGTCGTTTTGAGACCCAACTGCGCGGCCTTGATCGCCGCCACGTACCCACCAGGGCCGCCGCCGATCACCACGACGTCGTTCTCGTCCCCCGCTGCCCCCGCGAACCCCCGGCAGAACACGGAGGCTCGCTGCACCGCTTCCGTTCGGAAGAGATCTCCGGCCCTTCGCCTCGCCAAGCTTACCATCGCCATCGCTTCTTCTCCTCTTTCCCTGTTCTCTCGCACGCCGCAGCAGCGAAAAGAGAGAAGCGATTCTTGGTTGCTATAGGAAGAATAATATCATAAATAAGAAGTACGGCGGCGGAGAGACGTCAATAGTGGATCGAAATACACGACAACCGTCCGATAAAGAAATTATGGAAAGATTTTTTTTTCTTCAAAAGATCGCCCTATTTTTTTTTAAAAAAAACAATAAATAGCAAAGTGACATAAAGATATTATAAATTCTGTAAATTTAGAGTAAATTATTTTTTTTTAAATAATGATATTTTTTAATCAAAATTATTATGGGATATTTATGGGATGACAATTTTAAGATGTTAATTATTAGAAGAAAAGATACACTTTCAAATTTATGCTTAAGGCCGATGAAACAATCTGCACAGGCTAAAATTGAGTTTGCTTATGGGATATTTATTTTTTCTCCTGTATGACTTTGTTCAATACTGGAAGTGGCAATTTGTGAATCAGTTCAAAAATTAAGTTATGATCAGAGCATTCAATTTTAAAGCTCTCTAAATATCTTCGGATCACTTTAAATTTATCAGGGTCTATTGCACCAAGTGCGCCTAAACAATCTGCACAGGCTAACATTGTCGACCAACGGCTGCCTTTGACTCCTCTGCACAACCTTTAAGTAGGAGTGAGCAAAAATTCCTTATTCGATTAAACTGAATATATCAAATTAATTAAATTAGAAAAAATAATTTATAAATTTTAAATAAATAAATTTATAAATCTCTAATTCATTCGTACAATTTTCATAATATTTAAAAAAATTGAATGATTCGGTCGAAAACCGAATTAATCGATAAAATATCAGTTCGGTTTATTTGGTTTTTATTGAAAAATTTGATCGGTTCGGTTGGTTAAAAACAATCGATTTATTCAATTTTAGTTAATTCGGTTCGGTTCGATTTGATTTTAATCGAATACTCACCCCTACTCGCAAGATATTTGTGAATCAGTTCAAAAATTAAGTCATGATCAGAACATTCAATTTTAAAGCCCTCCGAATATCTTCGGAGCACTTTAAATTTATCTGAGTCTATTGCACAAGTGCGCCTAAACAATCTGCACAGGCTAACTTCAACTATCGGCCAACGGCTGCCTTTGACTCCTTTGCACAACCTTTAAGTAGGAGTGAGCAAAAATTCCTTATTCAGTTAAACGGAATAAATCGAATTAATCAAATTAGAAAAAATAATTTATAAATTTTAAATAAATAAATTTATAAATCTCTAATTCATTCATAAAATTTTCATAATATTTAAAAAAATTGAATAATTCGGTCAAAAACTGAATTAACCGATAAAATATCAGTTCGATTTATTCAGTTTTTATTGAAAAATTCGGTCGGTTCGATTGGTTCAAAAAAAATTGATTTATTCAGTTTTCGGTTAATTCGGTTTGGGATTCGATTCGATTTTAATCGAATACTCATCCCTACTGGCAAGATGTTTGTGAATCAGTTCAAAAATTAAGTCATCATCAGAGCATTCAATTTTAAAGCCCTTCGAATATCTTCGGAGCACTTTAAATTTATCTG
The DNA here is from genome assembly GCF_044706935.1 of Curcuma longa. Classification (NCBI taxonomy): domain Eukaryota; kingdom Viridiplantae; phylum Streptophyta; class Magnoliopsida; order Zingiberales; family Zingiberaceae; genus Curcuma; species Curcuma longa. The sequence continues at coordinate 18,232,677 of NC_133864.1, forward strand.
GGTCTATTGCACCAAGTGCGCCTAAACAATCTGCACAGGCTAACTTCAACTATCGGCCAACAACTGCCTTTGACTCCTTTGCACAACCTTTAAGTAGGATGTGAGCAAAAATTCCTTATTCAGTTAAACTGAATAAATCGAATTAATCAAATTAGAAAAAATAATTTATAAATTTTAAATAAATAAATTTATAAATCTCTACTTCATTCATAAAATTTTCATAATATTTAAAAAAAATGAATAATTCGGTCGAAAACTGAATTAACCGATAAAATATCAGTTCGGTTTATTCAGTTTTTATTGAAAAATTTGATCGGTTCGGTTGGTTAAAAAAAATCGATTTATTCAATTTTCGGTTAATTCGGTTCGGTTCGATTTGATTCGATTTTAATCGAAAACTCATCCCTACTAGTAAGATATTTGTGAATCAGTTCAAAAATTAAGTCATCATCAGAGCATTCAATTTTAAAGCCCTCCGAATATCTTCGGAGCACTTTAAATTTATCTGGATCTATTGCACCAAGTGTGCCTAAACAATCTGCACAGGATAACTTCAACTGTTGGCCAACGACTGCCCTTGACTCCTTTGCACAACCTTTAAGTAGGTGGTGAGCAAAAATTCTGTTAAACCCAATAAACTGATCAAACCGAATTGAATTAAAAATTTGGTTCGGTTATTTCAGAATTTCGGTTATTTTTTTTAAAAATTGATTAATTCGGTTCGATTTCGATTTTAAAATTCTTTATTCGGTTAAACCGAATTAATCAAACTAGAAAAAATAATTTATAAATTTTAAATAAATAAATTTATAAATCTCTAATTCATTAATAAAATTTTTATAATATTTAAAAAATTAATTAATTCAGTTAATTCGATCAAAAACTGAATTAACCGATAAAATATCGATTCGATTTATTCAATTTTTATTAAAAAATTTGGTCGATTCGGTTGGTTAAAAAAAAATTAATTTATTCAATTTATCAGTTAATTCAATTCGATTCGATTTTAACCAAATACTCACCCCTAGTTATCTCTAAAATTAATCATTTTGAAAAATAAGATACCTAAATTATCAAATATATATATATATAAAAGATTTTAATACCCTACATGCTTTAAAATACGTGACTCATGTGCAACATTAAATTCAAAGCGTCCAAAACAGTAAACAATGATATTTTTTATTTTTATTTATTTTTTATTTATAATTAAGTCATTTAAAATTTAAAAATTATATTATAACATTAAGTAAAAAAATTTTAAAATAAAAAAATTGATAGCTCACAGATGTATCCCAGCACTTCTTATTCAGCACACCCCACAAGTAACTATTTTTTTTCATTTAAATTTTGTTATATATTTAATACTATAACATAATTTCTTAATTTAAAAAGAAAATCTTAAATGACTTAACTATAAATAAAAATAAAAATAAATAAAAAATATCACTATTTATTATTCCAGACATCTAGAATATGATATCGCGGATGATTAATGCATTTTAAAGCGTACAGGGTATCAAACCTTTTATATATATATATATAATTTCAACAAATTTTGAAAATTTCAAAGGATAGCAATAAAAGCTGTTTTGAAGCAGCCACAGCCAAGACAATGGTGTCCTCACAAAGAGTAGCTCATCGTAAAAGATGTGTCAAAGCTCCAGCTACAATGGTTTGATATCCAAATTTTGTCTGGTTTCTCTTTCTTGTAATTTGATGTGCTCCACTGCTTACAGATAAGCCACTTATCGCTTGAGCTTTCTGCACCAAATCCATACCCATCTCACAGCAAATTAACACAACTTAATGACAAATAGTAATCATCCTCATTTCATTTCTCAAACACAATTTCGATCCAATGAAAGTATATACAAGAACAAAAATTACCATACCCTTCAGTGCAGTGCCCAAATGAAGGTGATATCATTGCACTCACACCATTTCCACACAGTAAAAAGAATGAAAATTATCACATTCCTACAACGTCATATCATTGCATCAATTCTTAGTAAACAAATGCATTTTGGAACACTTTCCTAAGAACATGCACAGACAATTTCAAGATCACAATCAATAAAATATATATGCTTCAATATAATCCTAACTACATGCAAGCTCTAGATAAGGTTGGCTTAGATTAATAGCAAAATTTGTCAAACCAACTGTGAATTGAACTACTGCTAGCATGTTTTGGCAGGGTAATCATGCATGGTTATAACTTATAAATAAAGTGCAGCTTAAATATAATGTAGAAATGACACAGTAAGCAACAACAAGGATTCTAACAGCAAAAATATCCTGACTGACATGAATACTCGTATTTTATCTGATATTCTGATCCAAAAAGAGAAGCCACATATATATTTTTCTTAGCTGCTCCTTAGAGAACCTATAAGATCCATGTTGATATGTAAGAATAACCAATTCTGAAACAACCAAAAATGTTGACTTTAATTCACCTTCTGATTTGGGTCAGCTTTTCCAACAATTTAAGGATGACTAGTATCTAGTTATTATACAAGAGTGTGAATTTGTCAAGACTCTTTGATGACCAAAGAAAAGAAGATCCAATCCCATGAAGTCTAAATCTGTAATATATTTGAATCATAACTTCAGAAAAAAGGATCAAATTTAGATGACATATTCCAGCTTATTCTTAACCAAGAAAAAACATCAAAATGGTCTCAGGATTTCAAAATAACAAAAATGCCAATACTATAAACCAAGTAACAAAGTGGTGATTTCAAAATAAACAGCAACACAACTAACATGAAGATAGTCTTTACGAAGTTGTATGTAGACGAAATTAAGAAAATAAAGATTAACTATGTTCTACTCTCACTGCTTGTCCAAAAACAATTGTGACACAAGACCAGGCCACAGGGAGACAAACACAAAGTGGTGCAGCACAAGAAAGGGTTTGATTGTTTGAAGAGTGGTGAAGAAGTGTAGAATGGTTGTAGAAAATTTAGGTATCACACCTAAGGAATCCTAGGCACCACACCGTAGGTAGATTTCATCACACAATCTGAAAATTTTCTCAAAACTTACTTTTCTATTTCATATCCCAACAATACAACAAACATACACATTTATACTAGTAGATAGACTCTTCCAATATAGAAAACATAAAGGACATACTTTGTCTGAACTCTAGAAGACTCTTTGACTAAACCTCTTAACAAGAATTTTAATTGAAGCTTCAATTTCCCAAACTTTAGCAATCAAACATTAGAACAATTGGGTTTTACATCATTCCCATTTCCAAATTATGTCAAATTAAAATTAGACTTTGGAATCTTTATTTGTGTGTTTATTTGCTTATAGACTTTTAGAGAAGATTGCCACTTGTCTCCATCACAAAGCACCCCCACAATGATAAATTTATCAAAAGAAAATATAATTGATATGAAAGATAAATTATAAGGGGGAGTTGGGGTCTTTCTAAAAGCTCCCACCCAATTTAAATTTGAAAATATAATTAAACAAATGGGCGAACAAATACATATCCAAGTATAATGGCTTCACAACTTAGAAAATAAATTGACTATGATTTGAAAATATAAAATCCTATTAAACTAGAAAAACTATTTGAATACCTAAAATCTTTCTCTTAATTTGGAGAGACTACCAAACAAAAAATTATCAAATCTTTGACACCTAAAATAAACAATTAGAAAATTCAATCACAAATTTAAATTTTAAAATTAAAATTAATTCCATGTTTATATCATTCTCCCCCACTTAAGAGACGTCCACCCTAGTGAGTTGTCAATGTCTCTTCTTGGGTTGTTGTTTCCAAACATCGGGAATAATTTCTTCGCTAACTTTGTTCAATAATGTTTCTTCATTATCTTTTATGCACTTTATTCTTCTTTTTGAACTATGACTTCGCTTCATTTTTGATAACCTCATTCAAGGAATAAGAAAATGTTTCAGCTTATCACAGGGGAAAGATGATGTCCACTTGACATAATCGTCACAAGACATGAAAGTGGTAATGTCAAGGATGAATTTGCAGAAATAGACTCTGTGAAAAAAGACAAATGCTCGAATTTCTTCTAGGAAATTACCATACCCTTCAAATTGAAAATTAAACTAGTATTTGAGTAAGTTGCTAAAGTAAATAAAAGCATAATAATTAATTTTCCTCACAATATGGCCAAATAATATAAATATGAAAATATAAATGCTTCTCAAGTAGATGACATGAGAAAATTTATCTCTCATGATTACAATAGATCTCCCAATTAGGTGGATGTAAGTAAATAATAAAACTAATTTGGTAGGTAAACAAGCATTAAAGTTTAAGTAACTACGAAAAGCACACGCCAATAAAAATCAATTGGTTTGTTACTTGATGTGTTGTATTCCTACTTCATGATACTCGTGTTGTTTAGGTTTCCCTTTCGGCTTCTCTAGATAACATGAAAAAGTTATAATCTATGATTCTAAATCCTGATCAATGTCAAATTGAGATTTTTCTAGATTATATTTACTAAGGGACTCATCTAAGATGATATTGGAGGATTCTTCTAAAATGTTATCAACAAACTCTTCCAAAGTTGCACTTTCCTCTAGGGTGTGTTAGGGCACTTCTGAAATGTCATCTAAGAACTTTCCTAAGGATCATGTTATTAGGAGGTCTTTTTGAGCCCAATTCTTTTATTTTTACTAAAAGTTTATTGATTATAAGTGAAGTATACTCTTGGAATGATGTCTTTAAATTCAGTTCACTAATGATTTTGGTTTTGTAGGCAATCACTTTTCAAATATGGAGAAACATATTTTTACATCCATTTTCATTTCATTTAAGACCAATATATGATGAGTTCTACTCTTAGCATGTAATGGTGGTGTTAAACACTTTGTCAAAATTCCTTTGCAACTCGTATGAGTTTGTTGACAGTAAATTTTGTTTGTATAATTGAGGTCAAGTTATGATGGTCAGATTAATTTTCAATGTCATCTAATTAATCTAACAAGAAAGTAATTTGATTCTTTTCTAGACATAAGATAATGTGATTGTGAATACACATTAAAATTATTAGATATCAAAGTACATGAAGAATAATACCCATTAAAATTATTAGAATGGTTCATCTAATACTTATGAATCTAAGCTCATCTTCCATACGATGGTAGTTGGTTTATATTTCTCACTCCTAAAATCTCTCTCATGTAATTTGTGGAAGTTTGAGTATCTCCTCTCATCATGTTGATTCTAAGATATCGTCAAGTGATCACGCTCAATGTGACAAAATAACAATAAAAATATACAACAACAACCAAATCTTATCCCACTAGGTGGGGTCAGCTAAATTAACAATAAAAATATGATGCAAATAAATAATAATGTTTAATATGCAAGTAAAGTAGTTATGTTTATGATCCTACTAAAAAAAATTTAATGAATGACAATCAAACTAAATAAAAAGTGGCATAATAGTATTTGTTGTGGTTTTTGATAATATTCAAAAATTTATGAGAAAATTTAATTAAATGTAAGTAATTTAAATTACCAACTAAATAAACAAAAAAAATCAAAGAGGAAATATATTTATACAAAAATTTTGTGAGTCAATCCAAGTCAACATTGTCATGTGATTCGTGTCACACACACTTGAGATGAGTATCACTCAAACAAAAACCATCCTACTTGTAGGATTGGCACTTATAAGATTTATTTTACAATTGCTTTGACTATCCTTTAACAAGTATTGGGGCCACCACTCAACTACTGTTTTTACTCTTATATTTTAACTATGGCTAGAGGGGATGTATGTTGCGGTCTAGGTGGTCCCTAGGAGGTTGTTGCCAATATGGATTGTGACTCATCCTGTAAAAAATGGAATGCAGGTTGAGAGAGGTATGAAATTGTAACAGTATCTGGCAAAGCGAAGGCATTGGTGGAAGGTGGTTATGTATAGTCAAAGGTGGTACAAATGCCACTGGGATGAGGCAGATCAAGAAGTGGTGATGGGGTGAAAGATGACAGAGTGGTGGAAAGGGAGTTGATGGCATAAAAAATAGAAGAGTTGGTTGATCTTGTGGTTGGAATGTGGCAGAGACATAGGGTGGCACAACAATGGTTGGAGGTGGATTACAGTCCTGTGATTGGAAGGTGTACAAAAGAGTAAGGTGGCATAGTAATAGTTTGGGTGGATGAGAAGATGATGAATGGGAAAACAAAGGAGAATAGGGAGAATCAAGTAATGAACAAAACCATCAAGCTTTGAGTCTGGTGCTAATTGACAGAATACCAAACTATAGGAAGAAGACAATAAAGCATCAAGCTTCCACAATGATAAAGTTATCAAAAGAAAATATTATTAATTTAAAAGATAAGTTACAAGGAGAAGGGGATGTTGGGTTTTTTAAAAGCTCCAACCAAATTAAAATTGATAAGAAATATTGCCTTGCTCAAAAAAAAACTTAACAACTTAGGAAATTAATTAACTATGATTTAGAAATATAAAATTCTACTAAACCAGAAAGAATATCCAAGTACTTTAAAACCCTTTTTTCTTATTAGGAGAGACTACGAAATAAAAGATTACCAAACATTCGACACATAAACTAAGACAATTAGCAAATTTAATTATAATTCACAATTAAAAACTTGATTCCCTATTTGCAAAAAATTGGCTGGTAAGTCTCCTAACAGTACCCTTAAGGAATCACTGTTGCTAAGAAATAAGAAGAGCAAGTTACCAATAATATCAACATAAATGTCACATAAAGAAAGGCCTACCAATTTCAAGAAACATGCTGCCCGGTTTCCATGAGACATAGAGCATACATCTACAGATGAAGGTAGCTCAGAAGCAATTTGCAAAGTAATCTCATATTGCAAGAGTGCATCCTCATATTGACCAATCCTAAAGAGTTTGTTCCTTCTTCCTTTGCATCATTTGCTTGCTTAAGAGCTTTCTGCAACATAAAGGAATGAAAATTGCTTAATATAGAAGCATAAAAGCAGCTTCTTAGTTGTTGCATGTCTATGTGAAAGTAAGTTATAAACAATGCTACTACATGTATTGCAATAGTCAATTCAGGAACTCTACTAGAAACAAGTTTTTTTTATGAGTCATCTCCATACACAATGTTCAATTGAGAGTAGATCATTAGTTACAGCTGACATGAACTTAAATTTGATAGAGCAAGTGTACATGATGTTTATTTCCAGAACCCAATTCAACATACGCTTCTTTTTACCAGACACTCATGTGCATAGTTTTGACTGGATGAATACTGAATAATAGTTTAACCAATTCATGCACTAGCTTCATAAAAAAATTGTGGCTTTTGTAAAAGTAGCATGCACAGGTAATTTATTCGCAAGTTCACAGAACCAAAGAAAGGAATAAAACCCATTCAGAAAATCAAACAAAATTTTGAACACGAACCATGCCGTGTTCCTAATTCACCGCACTGTCCTGACAACTTAGTTCGACATGAAATTTAGTGGAATGATTAACACTAAAAATCGAATCGTTTGACAGCAATCCGAAGCTTCAGCTTAAGCATCCAGTTAAACAAGAAAGCAATATTATCATTTGCAAAAGCGAAAAACTACTTTTGTTTAGTTAGCAATATGAACAAATACAGAATGTGGAACAAGAACACAAAATCGAACAAAAATAGAAGTCACATTGAAAGAGGATAAGACGATAAGGTTCTAATCGTGGCAAATTAAGTTACAATATCAATCAGAAAAAAGAAAAACGAGTATTGCAGAGAGTTAACAGACAAATCCCACAAGACAAGACGACAGTGCAGAACTTGAATCCCTGGTCAAAACCGCATTAAAGAAGAGATCAAAAGGCCGTACCTTCATCAACTTCTCTTCTGTCAGGGCGTCCTCAAAGGACTCCTCATCGCCGCCATTTCCCCCTTCCGCCGGAGCGTCACCAAATGAAGCGTCTGCTGGACCTTCCCAGGTTCCCTCGGCGTCTGGTTCTTGCTCGATCAGAACTATCTTCCCTCCAGAGAGATGATCGGAGATCGGATCCGCCGGGTCATCGGTCAGCAGAAGATTTAAAAATTCAATTTTATTATTTTAAATTTTTAAGCCGGGTTATTTTTAAATTGATTATTTAAAAATTCAATTTTATTATTTTAAAATTTTAATTTTAAAATTTTTTCAATTGATTTTAAAAAATTGTAATTAAACAGAATAAGTTAAATTAATCAAAATAAAAAAATAATTTATAAATTCATAAGTAAGTAAATTTATAAATTCTTAATTAATAAGTAAATTTTTTATAATATTTAAAAAATATAATTATTTCGATTAGTTCGATCAAAAATTAAATTAATTGATATTTTATTAATTCAATTTATTTGATTTTTATTTAAAAATTTGATCAATTCGATTAGTTAAAAAAATTTGATTCAGTTTGATGTTGATTAATTCAATTTAGTTTGATTTTAATCAAATACTCAATCCTTTCATCGAGAGATGGCGATGGATGCCAATGATACTAACCCGTTTAAGGTAAGTTTGGATATTCGCTTAGTGACTGTTTCAAATCGAATTCGATGGATAGATTTGGATATACATCCTTAAATGATTTAACATTAGTAAGGATAATAAGAATGCTAATGAAAAGGAGAATGGGCATATTAGGCATATAAATCCTTTCTACAGAGTTCACAAAGTTGATCTGTTCTGTCAAAATAATTTAAATGAATTGAATTAAAAATTATATCAATTCATTTTAAAAACATTATCATATTATCGATCTGTCATGATTGACAACTCTACCTCTATGACTCATTCGTATTGGTCTTGGTCATTCTCTTTGCATCCACTAGCCTTGCTTGAGTATGTTTTTATCACTCTCTTTATTCTCTTTAGCTTCCTTGCCAACTTGTCAATTGTCACCTTTGTCATAAGTGGATAAAAGGGGCTTTTGGCATGAGGGGCAAGGTGATTGAAGGAGAGCACCCTATAACAACTCAAAGACATTAGTGTTAACTCATTTGATGACCAATCAATAAGGACGTTAACTTGACTAAGTAGGGTATTACATTATGGCCAAAATGGGATCATTTGTCTTGTATGCTAAATTGTAAAGTAAATCATTCTATCACCTTAAACGTGAGTGAAATGCTCATGCATTTAACCTCATTTTGATGGGCAACTAGATGAGAAAAAAAATATCATCCAATTTGATCCAGATTTTTAAGTTCTCATTTTCTTTGTTGCATACAAGTTGTCATCCCTCCCCATTATTTTCATACCACTACCAGAATAAGTCCCAGGCAAATAAATCATCTAGCAAGAATCATGATTTTAAAACTCGTAAGGAGTATGATAAGAATCTTGCACTGACACAAATCTCTGTAAACAAGACATGAGCAATAAAAACCGCTTCAAACATTCACAAAATTCTACGTCTAAGCTTGACAACGACGAATCAGTTATTGCTCATACAGAGAGCAAAAGGCACATATATAAACGCACAAATGCTGCTAGTTCTGGAAGGTGATACAAAAAACACTTCAGGATTCGGGTTCTTTTACCACTTGCTTAATTCTTCTCTGGTGAACATCCCAATTGTACACCCGAGCAACAGTAACCTGTATATCATGGATTAAAAAGTAAAATGAGTTTGCCAAAACTCATTCATTCTTGGTTTTATGTTTTTCATCCAGAACTTACTTGAGTTATGGTCACTTGATCCCTTAAGAATTGTAGATCACCAACGAGAACTTCTAAGCTCGCTTTAGCATTTTCCAAGTTCTTTTCTAGGAGAGATTTTGCCTATGAATAATAAAATATATCAGAGCTGGAAGGTTTCCACAATATGTGTATATTAGGCGAACGAAGAATGCCACTTTTCTGACCAACCTCTTCCAGGGAATACTCAAGCATCACATTAGCTCCCAACCAGAGGCAAACAGAATCATTATCCTCAACTTTTGCACGTGAATAAATACCTTCAGCCACTTCAAAATCTGTAATGAGTGCCTGCAATTAATTCTTCACGCTGAAGGTTATACAGACCAAGAAAGGTATGAACTTCAAGAAAGCTAACAAAGAAGGAACTCAAGGATAAAGAGAAAAATTCATATACATAATCCCAATTGTTGGCCCAGTATTGTTTTTTCCGGATAAAGATTCTGAAGTTTTCTTCAAGTTACAGTGTTTCATTGAGAATGTAACCAAAGAAGAAAAGACTGGTGCAAGAAATACATGATAGAAGGGGGAATTTAAGATACGTTACAGTGTTTTAGTTAATTGTACTTGTGATCGAAAAAAAGAAATTAACAAAGGAGCAGAAAATACAGATTAGTCTATCATCCATACCGGTGGTTAAGCTCTCGTTCCACAACTGTGTAGTAATCTACAAAACTTCAAAAACTAGCAGAATGAATTTTATAAGTTAAGATGTTCATAACAGCATCCTAAGAATAATCTTAGGAAAGCTCATTCAGGACAAGTTGTATTTCATGTAACTACAGAATTTGATTTTTAGTATTCAACTAACGTACCATTTCTATGAGTTAAAAAATAATATTTAGAACCTATAAATACAGGATAACCGTAATGAATTCCTAACAAGTAAACGTAGTTGACAAAAATCTCCAAATTTCAGCAGCTTATTAAAGCCTTCAATACCAGAAACAAAATAAACTTTGTTCTAATCATTATTCTAAAGCCTCTAAAGGTTACAGTCAATATCTGCGTAATAATGAAACACAATGGATAAACTGATCTTGAAGCTTCTGCACTTTCATACGAATCACAATTCTCCACAAGAAAACAGCTCACGGGAGAAAATATGGTAAATCAAGTCCATAACCATACATGGACATACTTTTGCTGGTGATCAAATATCAGATTCTATAAGCTATACAATAGAAACTCTGTCTATATACATCTCCATGATATAAATTACAGTTTATATTGCAAATCCTCCTTTCTGGTAAAGCATTTTGTTAGATGTACTTTACATGTAACCAAGCAAGAAAAACATATAACAAAACCACTGATGTTAAATGGCATGATAACAATGTTCCAACCTCAAAGATAGGACTGATAAGACGAAGGTTGCATAATAATGGATTCAAGATATGGAAACTCACATCCTAGAAAAACTAAAATTTCCAAAGATGGAGAAAATATAGAACAGGAAAGTTGGGAATGGCCTAAAAATAGGAAGGATTCACGAGGAGACATGTCATCAAACAGTGCTATTTCTGGTTCATCCAACCATTATCCTTCAAACTGATTCAAGGAAAGCTGGTGATGAATGTATCACTAAGTTGATAATTTGGTGGATTTTGAAACATGTGATTAAGAAGATATAGAAATATCCTAACTTGCATAAATTACACAAACAGTAAAAGAATAATAATTTTTTTGAAACAAACCTCCCCAGCGACTTTCTTTGCCTCCAACATAGCAACAACATCTAAGCACTTCTCAATATCTGGTATCTTTGCCTATAAATTATTTACAGAAGTTAGCTTCCACAAATCTTCTGGGACAGCTGATAATAATTTGTCACAAAAAGCTACTTTTAGAAGCATCTCAGACCAACAATAACTAGACAATCTCTTCTTTTTTATTAAAAAACAAACAAATAAACACCTTAAGTCTGGCTATGCAGAGCCAACTTACCTTTGAACTTTATGTGAGGCTACATCACTATTTCAAATCTTTTCAAGCCATCTTTAATTGTATTAAGTAGATTTTTCTTTGTTCCTCCACCCATCACACATTCATAATTGATTCAAGTTCTTTGATTATACCTTTAAAGCCTGAGATATTGGGTTTCCTAGGCATGATACATGGTGGAACTTGCAATTGGCTAGAGGTTAAAATTTGATGGTTCAGAATCATGTGTGCTACTACAACCACATGCCTCATGGTTTTGAACTCATCTTCCTCCCCCACCTCATCGCTCATTGTTTGCAGTGCCACCCGCATTAAGCTAAGGAAACTCACAAACATGTTCTCGCAACCTTCCTTCTCATATAATGGTATGAAAAAGATGTCCATTTCTTAATGTCAAACTTTTAAACATACAAATGTAAGTTTATTCCATTAAGTCATTATTGCATGGATTAAGATCCGACCTAGGAACAGTAGGAGGAACATATCAACATAGGAACAAATCATAGGTTTATGAGATTTTAGCACAATTAAGATACTACTTAAGATTTGGATCATTAAGACTCTTAGATTGTAGAATTTTAAGATCCTAAGATTTGGATTACAAACATGACAACCATCACAAGGGCATGCATCTTGAGAGATTTGGATGAAGAAACGACTTAGGGGCAAAATTAGAGTCAAGAATCCAAACCATCATTTCCCTCATTTATTTATTACTTCTGTGACTATGAAGGGGAGACCACAGGCTACATGATTGCTGATCTTTGAATCACTACTTTGGTTAACTTTTGATTAAATCTTGCCTCTTTCATTTTTAGGGACTTCTCATTAATTCTAAAAACAAATGTGGTCAACATCCATGGTCATCACATTGTTTTTAGTTTTATACTCTTTCAAATTTTAATGCACCTTCAGCTTTTTTATCCAGACTTAAGTTAGGCATTGACCATTACTGGTGGTCAGTAATTTCTTCTCTGAAATTCAATGAAAAATTATCTTTTATAATTAAAGTATAGTGAGGGAAGATAACATATCAACAACAAAAAACAAAAAAGATCAGACACATATAAGTTTGATTAGATAAGTAAGACGAAACATCATACATCACATCAACAACAGCTTATGAAAGGAGGAAACAAAGAAGAGTAGCCAACCTGAAGATCCCGTTGCTGAGCCAAAAGTTTCATCTCCACGACTCTGTACTGTTGAAGCCTGAGATGAATAGAAAGTCCGCTTGTTTACGAAACTAACAACCAGGGGTGTCAAACTATTCGATGCTCGCTTTGTTTAATGAAACAGAAGTTCATGTATACTGGGTGTTTACGAGAAACAATAACGGAAAATAAAGCATAAGAAATCCCGATCAGAGCAGCAATCTCAATCTCATCCAGCGCCGCGGCATAGAAGCAAATCAACAGATGGGAACAAAAAAAAAAGGCGGAAGGAGCCGAAAGGAAGATACCTTTCCTGGAGGAAACCTAGGGAGGAGTTGACATCGAGACCGGATTGCTTGAGATAAGTCTCAACGTCCTCCACAAAGGAAGCTGCGGGAATGCCCCTCCTCTCAGTGACTGCGGCAGTAGAAGCAGAGGCCGAGATCTCCATCGGCGAGGAGACAGGGAACAAAGGAGGCCTCCGATTCCGGTGATCGCCGATGATGGAGCCCGTCCTCTTGTCTTCGTCGATCTCTAGTAACCCATCGGCTTCGTAAGCAACTGGAGCAAGGACTCATACTTGATTTCTAGGGTTCCGGTATTAAAAATAAATTAAATTAATAAATAATTATTTTATTTTGATTTGCATTAGATTCGACCCGAGTCGGTTCAAATTGGACTTGATTTGGACCGCAATCAACTAGGCCGAACCATGGAATAGCTATTTATGGGTGCGTGTTTCCTTTCATGTACCATCTAGAACACCCCTTCCGGGAGAAGGGAGTCTTGGAAGTTGTAACCCTAATTGGCGGTGATGGAGGGCGGCGATGGGGCGGCGGCGACGGCAGCTGTCGATTCGAAGGACTTGCAGCAGCAGAGCAAAGCCCTCGACAAGCTAACCGATCGCGTCGAAGACCGTCAGCTCGATTCCAGTCGCGTGCAATCGGTCTCTCCCGTTGCCTTCCCTTGTTCCTATATTATTTTTCCCACTTGCTTTTCCTGAATGTTCATTTCCTCTGGGATATAAGCAGTAGCGCTGAATTTCGTTGATATGTTCTGGTTGCACAAGTGAATTTCGTGTCTTTGATAACGTTCTGTAAAAATCGCATGGTGAATTTTTCTTTTGTTAGAACCAAAGTTTTAAGTTTTTGAGGGGGTGTTTGCAGGCCATGGCAGCTCTTGCTTCAGCTAAGGAAGCTGATTGGAATGCGATGCGACTGCGGTGAGTGATTGTGGCCGGAACGAATACTGGTTTGATTGGTTTATGATCTAATTTTTAACAGTTTAACTTTTTCGGATTTGATTGTTTATTTGCATCGCATTACTTATTGAATTCAAAATGTATGAACATTCTAATAAAACGTAGTCATTTGACGGAGGTCTTGAGGTCCTCATGCATGTAGACATCTCATTCAGTTTTTTTTTTTTTTTTTTGGGTGCAAATCAGTATTGATATGCAACACACTCATACATGTAGATTCAAGGGCTTCCTTGTTCTCACTAAGGAGACCTTGAGCAATGAGAGGCATCTTGTGTAGTGGCAAGCATGTCTTTTGCTAGTGGATCTGGAAAGTTGAGGTGATTGGTTAGCCTGTTTTGTGATCCAATACCCTTTCTCTATTGTGATTCTCCCAAAAAAATATTGGATGGAAACTATTCTAGTGTAGGGGAGCTTATTTGGGGAAAAGATGGAAATGATGAATTCAATGAGAGTTATTTACCATCACTTCCACTAGATCTGAATATAAAGTGAAGCAATAAGTTGTTTGCACTAGTTTCATTTCTGGATAAAAGTGGTGGGAGTGTGAGGAATTGTAAGGAAATCTTGATGGTTTGATTGAGAATTTTAATGGACTAGTAATGCTAAGCATTGTTTAGATAATTTGTTTCTACTATAGTTAATCAAATGAGGAAGGAAGAAGTTAAGTGAAAGAATAACATTTATAATTGTGTTTTATGTTCTGGATCCTCACATTTCAATGCCTACATTATATCTAACTCCAAGAGGACTTTAAAGCTTATTTTGAATTAGGAAAATCTTTCTATCTCCTTTCATTCTCTTGACACCTTGATTTGTTGGTTAGTCTCTGAGTGAGATGAATCTTAATTCATCAAACAATTTCAGTTATCTGCACTGTGCATATAAATGAAAGGTTATTTGAGGCATAATTATTTAAGGCGTGAGACGCCCAAAAGCGCATAAGTATTGTGGGGCTTGAGGCACATGGCGCAAGGTAAAGTACACATTTTATCGAAGTAAGTCACTCTGGGTATAAATTTTTACAATTCAAACATATATAAGAAATTTCTATCAAAATATTTCACTAATAAAATTATAATCCATAAAATATTAAACAATAATATAAATATAATATTCACTAGCAAATAAATACGTTATATGCATAATTCAAATTAAAGTTTTTTTTTTCAAATATCTAAATCATCAAAATCTTCATCATCTTCCTTAATCATATCATTATAATCATCATCGGATGTTTCAGATTTGTATCCAGTTGAATTTTTATCGATTTTCTTAAGATTGATTTCTTCTTCTCTTTATCAATAAGTTGACTTGTAGAAGATTTTCTCTTAGTTCCTTTTGATGTAGTTGTTCTTATTTCTTTTGAAGAAGATGAAACTCGAGATCTAAAACTATAGGCATCTTCACCAACTCCAAAAGCTCATGCAACTTCATTCCAAGTCAAATTGTCATTATCAAATACTAAATCATTTTCTTCATCAGTGTTATTTAATCCCCCCCCCCCCCCCCCAATCATTCATTGTTGTCATCTATCTCATCCAAAGAAATGGGATGGATAGTGTCACGCATAGAAACAAGTGTTGCATACATGCTAGGTAATTAATTAAAACGGTAATTAAAGGTATGGGCTGGGCTTTAAAATGTTTTTTTGGGTTCGATTTGCATCTGTACGTCTCATTTCAATGAGGTGAGAAAAATCGTGCCTCAAGTGTGCTTGTTGCCTCTCACAAGGCGCGCATTTAAGTGCGCTTCTTTCAAGCAGTGCGCCTGGCACAAGAGGCTCACCGCACAGCCAAGTGAGCGCCTTTAATAATTATGATGTGAGGTATCCTCGTAGTCAAGATAAAGAAATGTTAATCTCTGTGGTTGATATGCATGTTAATGGAAGTTCTGATTCAATGCTACTAAATGTATTCTTGCCTTTTGGGTTAAGATATGATCCTTTCGCAGGGAGAAAGAGCTTGCTGCCGTGAAGATCAATCCAATTGATGTAGACATTATCGCAAATGAACTCGAGGTGAATATATTTGATCATTTTCTTTCTAGTTGTGGAGACTGAAAATAAGATCATCATTCTTCAGAAATGTATGCTATTATATGCAGTTGGACAAGAAGATTGCTGAAAGAACACTAAGGGAACACAAAGGCGATGCTGTTGCTGCGGTTCTCCATCTACTTCGTTGAAATCATCGTATGTTTGTTGCATGATTCTGTAGAGAAGTAGGAAATGGAAGCCATTAAAAAGATCGTTGCTTTGCAGAATCTTCTGCTGCTGATGGATGTTTGAAACTATTCTGTACCCCCTCACACTATTTAGACATTTATTTATAAGCAATCGAGGTCTGAGGGGAGTGATCAAGTTGTTGACACGTCATCAAAATGACTGATACTTGACTCTTAAAAACTTTTTTTGCATATCAAGTTATTGATACAAAATTAGGTTTTGTGCAGCAAGGGGAGATCATTTGCCAGGTGCTACTCACTCCAAATGGGCCTAGAATAAATTGATTAAATTTGGTTTTTTTATCTTGAGATTTTCTGGTAAATCAACCCTCCTCACTCTCATTATCATTTTGTTAGAGATTGATCACTTAAGGGAGCATTGCAGTTAAGAAAGTTGACACTGAAGATTATCCTGCTGCCAATGGGCTCTTCCTGTAAGTTAGTTTACATATTGCTTGGATTTCATTGCGGCAATGATTACTTTAGTTGGACCTTGGAGAATATTTTAATGTAGTTAATGTCTCAATGCTTTTTATATTCCTTTATGGAATTTGAATAAAGGAGATTTTTTGGTTATGCTTCTGATTCTATAACCCATTACATTAAGACCTATAATTCCGTTAGGGTTCATTGAATTTTTTTCCCAGAGTAATACGAGTTAGAGGGATTATTTTACTATCGTACTCTTGCAAACTTGATTGCCACCATCATGACGAATTCTACCCTCCTTCCCCACTTCAAAGCTGAACCATGTAAATTCTCTATGATTAATTGTCTTTTTCTTCTTTTTTGAACTTCGTCTGATCTCTATTTTCTCATAACATCTGTATTGTGATTATCAATTTTAACTAATTGGATCTGTTATGGGTGAGTCTGAGTCATTTGTTCCTTCCTTCTTCACTGACTCACGATGAAATCAACTCTGTTTTTTTATATCTATATAGTTGGTAAATAAGTGGAGTGATCAAAATACTTTAAGAGCTCACTTACTGTATATCTCCTAGAAGTATATAACTTCATGAAAATAGTGTACATCTGCTAGAAGCATATAACTTCACGAAGAAGCCTTTGATTCAATGTACAGTGTTGATAAATAGGTGGTGCAATTAAAATACTTTTGAGAGTACACCTACTATATCCTTTGATTGCGATCTTAGAGGTATATAACTGAATTTTCTTTCAAATGAGGAACGCAATCAAAGGATGCTGGGCATCTGGAACTTCGGGGGCAACGAATAAGCCTTTAAAGACTGTACAGTGTGTTGATAAATAGGTGGTATAATTAAAATACTTTTGAGAGTTCACCTACTATATATCTGTTAGCGGTATATAACTTCACGAATAAGTTTTTAGAGTCAGCATGGTGTGTTGTAGCTCTGATCATTCATGGCATTTTGTCTTTTATGATTCAATGTATGTACTTAGTTTTGTTCATAATTGTGTTGCATCACAAAGATACATGTAATTAATCAAACCAATAAAAGTTAATAGTATCGTAGTTATCAATTCATAATTTTTCACTTTCAATTCTTAAACTTTTTATTTAATTTACTTTTCTATAAATATTTTAGTAGACTAAAAAAATAGATAGCAGCCATAAATAAATATTCAGTTAAAATTAAACTGAATTAAATTAATCAAAATCAATTTGAATCGAATTTTTTTGAATTAATTGAATCAAATTTTTAAATAAAAATTGAATAAATTGAATGGATAAAATATTGATTAATTTGATTTTTCAATCGAATTAATTAAAATAATTAATTTTTTTAAAATATTATAAAAAAATTTAATAATTAATTAGAGATTTATAGGTTTATTTGTTTAAAAATTTAAAAATTAATTTTTTATTTAGATTAATACAGTTTATTTGATTTAATCGAATAAGAAATTTTAAAATTGAAATCGAATTTAATTAATCGAATTAATTGATATTTTTTTAAAAAATAATTAAAATTTTAAAATAATAGAATTAAATTTTTAAATTCGATCGATTCGGTTGATTTATTTAATTTAATCGAAATTTTATTCACTTTAAATGAGCCAAAATGAGGGTAATTCCATTAAAGTTGGACAATACAATACAGGACCGATGAGGATTTGTAGAAAATCTTGACCTAATTAATGAGATTTCATAAGAAGCTCAGTAAAAGATAATACAAAGTCTTCTAATGAAGCCCCTTTGGTCACCTCAGTTTTGGTCACCTCTAGTTGACTAAAAAAGTATGATGCATATATCATCAATCAATTGAAAATCACTTCTAGTCAATCACTCAAGAAAATCACTTCTAGTCAATACTCAAGCCTCTAGATAGATAAACTTTCCAATTGATTGTTACTCAAAACAAAATCATTTTATTTGTTCAAACCTTTTTTACCCCGCTAATACATCCAGTCGACTAGCATGTCTAGTCTACTAGAAACATATCACATCACCTCTAATTAATTCAAAACCTTGAGTAATCCTCTGATTAATTGAAAACCTTAAGAATTCATTTATGAATTGAAACAAGCCTTATGCTAATAATTTTCAACAATGTTATAACCTCATTTGATGTTGAGAAAAATAAAAGATTAATGTATATACCTTAAGTTCAATAAGAGCAAATTTATTATCCTTGTGTTGCTTTTTAATGATATTTTATTAGGTTTGCATCGTAAGATCATGCAGTTCCCTCTACAAACTTTGACATTAAAGATATGGATGATAGCTCCCGTGTCACTATGGAAAGATTCAAGAAATTGCTTGTCTTTGTCTTTTAATCTTCGACCTCCACCTGTGCACGTCAATTATCGTCTATGTTTCGTGCCCTTGCTAACTAATAGTGATCATCATTCATACGCTAACCTACATTATCAACATATCTTGTCATTTGCCATAGTGAACTCATTTGGAGCTAAAATCACTTTGCCAAGAGCAATTCTAGCTAACTCTTGCATCAAATAACATTAATGAATCAAATTGAACAATGCAAATCAGTTGTTAGGTTTCTATAGTATTCTTGTTAGAGACTTAGATAATAGATATGATGCTCAATTAGCTATTTAATAATAAAAAAAAGTTAATCCACTCAGAAATAGTGTTAATGAGACCACCCTCACATGCATGTTTCATTTGTCTTTTCCACAATATTAATATTTGTGGAAAATAATATTTTATTTTGCCAATAATCTACAATAGGATGATGGCCAAAGAAAAGAAAGGATATGCATTAAAATGCATGAGCCTTAGATGTGGAGTTTAAGTTATCCCTATCTTTAATATTGTTGGTTAGGGTGGCTCCAAAAGCTCTTATGATCATATTATTATTATAGGGGGGCATATGGTCCATATATATCTTATCTATTTCTACTTTTCTTCTTTATATTTTAAATATTATTTTTCATTTTCTTACCTCTTTCTCATTGCCATTGAAATCACTAATATAAAAGTGATGAAATAAATTAAAGCTTTTTATCATTTAAAACATTATTTCCCAAGACTCTTGAAAAAGTGAAGTGAGTCACTAGCTATTATTATTTTTGAAAGAATAAGTAGACTCATGATCCCAAAGACTATCGAAAAGTTATGTATGAGGAGAAAAGGGCAAAAGATTCATTCTACCCTCTGTCCTTGAAAACTTGGTCCACTTCAATTGAGAAAACAGGTGGCATTGTCCATCTCTTTTGTTTGCTAATGTGTTAGATAGATCTCTTGTGTGTTTATGAAGCCATCTACCTATTCTTAATTGCAGTGCCATAAAGATTATTCTTATCATTATTATTATGAATGGGGCCTTGATGGTTACATGCGATCTCCTTGTCGATCAACTACATTATCGACCATTCAATTATATTGTTGAAGCTTCGGTTTGATTCGCCAAGTGGTCACTGCATGAAACTCAATTATTATCATCGCGACTAATTTTAGCACATTAGGTGATCATGAAACTAACTTTCATCTATTCTGTTGATTGTTAAAAACCCCAAAATATGCTAACGGTATTAGTCACACTTTCATCGACATGATAAGAGCAAATATAACAGCATTCTCAACCTTAATTGTCTATGGACTAGTCTAAGTTTACCTTATTCTTTACATCTCACTTCTCCTATTTAATTACTATTCTCCATGAAAAGATCAAAGAGATGGAACAACAAAGTGATAAATATTTTAGCTAACTCATGCACAAGGCTTTTGAAATGTATTAAAATAGTCTATCAATTAAGTTTCTATCTTTTAATGTATAGTCTAGACAAGTATTTATTTAGATGGATTTAGTTGGTAACATTGTCTTGTAATAGGCCTCTAAGCTCTACATCTATTGATTTGGTCCGAGATCAAGGATGAGATGACTCAATAAAGTAACCATGACCAAATAATTTTGACTGACTAGATACAAGTCGAGTCGATTTTCAATAGACCGACTTCCTACAGGAGGCTTCCTTTAAGTTAAACTTCCTTCAAGTCGGGCTTCCTTTAGGTCGCGATTCCTTCAGGTCAGGCTTCAACAGACTGACTTCTTTTAGGTCTGCTTTCAGAACATCGAATAGCAAGAAGGTCCTTCAAACAAAGGTAAGAAAAGACTCAAGAAAGAGGTTAGAAGGGAGGTCAAGACGAACTCCCCACAGATGCTTAAGTCAAGCATGAAAAAAGATAGAGAGAACGAATAGAGAAAAGCAAGAAGAGTAAAGAGTTATGATTTTTTTTTTTTACTTTTAAATATAGAGTGAAAGGGTGGCATTGATTTCTAAAGGAAATACCTCTTCCCTCTTGGTTGAGAAGACACACCTTTTGATGGTTGGTGTTTTAATAACTACTATATTGAATGAGTTTTAAATTGGGGGTGAACTTGTACGATCATGTGCATGATAGAAGGGGGTTGAATATCACGCTTCGTACACATTAGAAAATCATTTGAATAAATTACTTGCAGTGGAAAGTTAAGACAGAGATAGGATAGACAAGGTGATTTTACTTGGTTTGTAGTCGTGACCTGCAATCACTTTGACCGCTTTCGTTGGGCAATCACTATTAGTCATCTTCTCAAAAGAGAAGTTTCGCTTCTTACAAAGATAGAGATTGGTAACAACCTTACCAACCCTTAAAATAATTAAGTACAATAGAAATAAAAATAATAAAGAACACAACCAACTCAGCATTACCCAATGTTAGACTTGTTTAAGCTTGTAGCGGCGTCACAACGTTGTTGCATCATTGAGGCTTGAGTGTATTAGTGTCCACCGTGAGTATGAGGCATAAAAATATTGGCTTGAAGCTGTTGGTCGATGGTATTTTTATTGAGCATTCCGAGCACCGCCAACATGGTCTATCCGATCTAACTCGTCGATGAGTTATCCACCTCTGGACACTTGGATCCCTTCTAGGCACTTGGAATGCTAACATGACGACTACTGGATCAGACTTCACTTCGACTGTGACTTATCCTTCTCCGGGCACCTGGATCCCTTCCAATCACCTAGATGATAATGTACATTGACCAACTAGAGTGTGCCACCTCATCTATATCGTTGTGTTTTGCCATCCAGGCCCCTAGATATGTTCCAAGCCAATTTCTTATATTAAATCCCTGTATCACAAAGTCAGTATAACAACCATATAAAGAGTATGATTGACAGCTTTTTAGTTGTCTGGTCTCAATTTTTTGATTTCTTGTGAAACCTTAAGTTAGATCGACATCCTTTGCTCTCTTTCCAAGAGTATGTCCTCACTCTACTTGGGAGGGTTTACTTGACCTTAGTTCACCTGACTTGTTTGGGCTTTTGCTCAACTTTGATCTTAACCCTCGGGACATTTCGTTAGACCTTCAGTCCTCGATCAGTCTAGACTTTCGCCTGATGTTCTAATCCCCTAGGGTTTCCTGCCTGGTGTCCTCGACCCCATGGCTTGTTGCCCAATATCCTCAATCTGTTAAGACTTCTACCTAATGTTGAAGATCGTGAGATGGCTAGAGGGGGGGGGGGGTGAATAGCCCTTTTATCGCGAATCGAACATTTTTCTCCTACAAAAAGTTAGTATGTAGCGGAAACAAGAGAAAAACAACTAATAAACATAAACACAATGGAAACGCAAGGATATACGAGGTTCGAGGATAACTTGCCCCTACTCCTCGGCATGTCCGTGAGGTGGACGAACCCTTGATCTTCGGTAGATCACACACCGGCAAAAATCGGATAAATAATACCTCCTTCTCGGTGGAGAGACCTCTCAACAACAATCTCACAAAAGATATTAATGAGAGCACAAAGAGAAACACGCTTGAGGCAGTTAACAGAAATACAAACTTACAGCACCACTGCCTCAATCACAACACCCACGCCCGAGAGCTAGCACCAAGCTTGCACCACCTTAGGCAGAAGGTTTTCAAAAGAAGAACACAGCAAGGAGCTAACTCAACTAGGGTTTCAAGTATCCGAGAGCCACCCGCTTCCCCCTTTAGCTCTTCCTTTTAACCTCCTTCTCCAACGTTCTCTGAGTTCACTGCCTGATCATCTGAGCCATCTGAGCCACGCTCCTCTCAGCACCTGATCATGGCAGCTCAAAGACACGTTGTCTTTTTCCTGGAAATCAAGGGTAGACAAACTGCCATGCTATAAAGCATGCTTGACTCTTCCGTTTATTCATCCAAATTCAAACTTCATCCTGTAACTCAAAGATGGATTAGCGAAGCAATGCAGAAATCAGAAAAGCAGACTGAACATAGCAGAAAAAGCTTAATCGATCAAGCTATCGATTAAACGTCGCAAATCGCTTCTCAACAAACCGTGTAATCGATCGATCCTAAGCACTGATCGATTACCACAGACCTTAATCGATTGGCTGATCGATTAAGGAATGGTAATCGATCAGGTGATCGATTACCGATCGCTAATCCCTTTTCTCACTAAAGCGTGTAATCGATCAATTGATCGATTACCATTGACCATAATCAATTACCCAATCGATTATGGTGTGTTCTGTGAGTTTTCTAAATTCTTACAGAATGTTTTGTAATCGATCCGGTGATCGATTATCGATCCGGTGATCGAGGTGAATTCGATTCCTCCCTTGGTCAACTTGTGTCTCACCCAAGCCAACTATATTGGACCATGTATCCAGAGACTAGGCTCCCAAACCTTCTCCGATCATAGTCCGGTACAGAGAACGAGCTACCGAGCCCTCTCTGACCTAATCCGGAGAACGAGCTACCGAGCCCTCTCCGACTCCATCCGGTCCAGAGAACGAGCTACCGAGCCCTCTCTGACCTAGTCCGGAGAACAAGCTACCGAGCCCTCTCCGACTCTATCCGATTCAGAGAACGAGCTACCGAGCCCTCTCTGACCTAGTCTGGAGAACGAGCTACCGAGCCCTCTCCGACTCCATCTGGTTCAGAGAACAAGCTACCGAGCCCTCTCTGATCTAGTCCGGAGAACGAGCTACCGAGCCCTCTCCGACTCCATCCGGTCCAGAGAACGAGCTACCGAGCCCTCTCTGACCTAGTCCGGAGAACGAGCTACCGAGCCCTCTCTGACCTAGTCCGGAGAACGAGCTACCGAGCCCTCTCCGACTCCAATCACCAAGTGTCCGGTCAACCATGACCCACTTGGACTTTTCGTCTCATGCCAAGTGTCCGGTCCTCCATGACCCACTTGGACTTCTCACCACTTTTCGTCTCATGAGTATTCAGTCAACATTGACTTATTCGACTTCTAATCAACATATTGATCAAACATCAAAATCCAACTCGAGTCAACCCGAGTTTGACCAATCTGGTCAACATTGACCTGAGGTTGATTGCACCAACAAGAAAAACTCTATGTGCCGCCGGCCCTTGCTCAAGGAAGGAGAAGCACCACTTAGAGCGCCGACCCTAGAGAAAAGAGGGAGAGGAATTGTGTGCTTGGGCGCCGGCCCTAGCACAAGAAGGGGAGGAAGATTGTGAGTGTCGGCCTTAACACAAGGGGGAGGAGAAGAGTTGTGTGTGGTCGGCCCTAGCACAAGGAGGGGGAAAGATTGATCTTTTTGCCTCTCCCTATCCCCTCTTTATATAGCTTAGCCATCTAAGAAAATTTAGAAAGAAAATAACTAACTTATCTTAATAAGATTTAGTTAGAAAAAATCTAACAAAATCTGTGGATGAGATTTGTCAGTTTTCTTAATAAATTCTCTTATCTTAATTTTGTTCTTATCTTAACAAAATCTCTTAATAAAATTTTGTTAATTTCTTAACAAAATTTTTTATTAAGTTTTGTTATTTTCTTAACAAAATTTCTTAACAAAATTTCTATGAAAAATCATATCAAAATTTTATTTACGATTTAGAAGAAATAAAATTCTTAATAGAATTTCATAACGGAAATTCTTAACAGAATTTTTCATAGAAAAAAAAATTCTTAACAGAATTTTTCATAGAAAAATTCTTAACAGAATTTTAGAAATTCTTAACAGAATTTCTTAACAGAAATTCTTATAAAATTCTCTTAGGTGGATACGAGGTTTTATCCAGAGGCTACAACAGGGACCTAGAGGAGGAATTGGTTTTGGCCTCCTGATGGGCTTGGGCTTCCTGTGTTCTCCCTGAACACCCAACTCAAGTCCATCAATAATAACTCATACCACTAAAGGGTTATTATTGAACTACCGCACTAATCCCATATTATAATATGGGCTCCTTCTTATTATGAGTGCATTAATCTCCCTGTGTTTAAGATATCGTATGTCCGTCAATTAATTGAATTACTGACAACTCAATTAATTAACTTCTGAATCCAAGAATAGTACCACTCAACCTTATTATCATGCGAAACTAAGTCCACCTGCAGGGTCTACATGATAATCCTTATGAGCTCCTCAAGGGGACATCATCAGCCTAATTATTAGGACACAGTTTCCTTCTATAATCAACAACACACCATATACATAGCATTATCTCCCAACTCATCGAGCCTCTTGATTTAACGAGATAAATCTCACCCTTTGATGAATCAAAGAAATACATATTAAGTATATGTGCTTGCTATTATATCGGGATTAAGAGCATGCACATCCATAATAACTGAGGTCTAGTTCGATTATATAGTCAGTATAAATCGAACGACCTCGAACGGTCCTGCTCAATACACACAAAGTGTACTAGTGTAATTTAATAGTCAAGATAAACTAATACCAATTACACTACAACCACTCCAATGGCTTGTCCCTATCCATCTTGGTTGTGAGCTACTATTTATAATTTATAAGGAACTGATAACATGATCTTCTGTGAGTGATACCACACACCATGTTATCTACAATATAAATTAAGTGGACAACTGCATTATATAAAATGCAGACATTTGACCAATGTGATTCTTATTTCATATTATTTCAAGATAGATGTTTATACAAAAGCTAGAATTTTAGTATACATCCCAACAACTCTGAGCTCCGAGCTCAATGACTTTGTCTTACGATAGGCTGGAACTCCGAGCCCTGAGCTCGATGACTTTGCCTTACGACAAGCCAGAACTCCGAGCTCGATGACTTTGCCTTCCGACAGGCTGGAACTCCGAGCCCCGAGCTCGATGACTTTGCCTTGCAACAGGCCAGAACTCCGAGCCTCGAGCTCGATGACTTTGCCTTACGACAGGCTGGAACTCCAATCTCTGAGCTCGGTGATTTTGACTTACGCCTGATTATCAATCCAATACACCTAGGTATGCTTTGAGTTAATATTCAGGTACGTGATATTTTACGCTCATGACTTATGAAAATATCTCTTTAAGTTCTCCTCTACATACATCCATCTTTAATTCAAGTTTTATATGAATCTTTCGTATAGTAAACATACATGAGGAAACAAGTATTTTGGAACAAAAGGGATACTAAGGTAATTCCTGGTCAATAGAAAGAAGATGCTACTTAAGGGAAAGTTTGATTCCTTATGGTGGAGTAAGGGTTGTCGGATCCCAAAGAATTAAGATTTAGATGAATTGAAACAATATTACACCATTGAAGAACGAAACTCACACATAAGTAATTGTCACCACAATTGCTAAACTTACAATCGTTAAAATTGTCAAAAACCAAGTTTTAAAGAAAAATAATAAAAGCAATATTACATAGTTTAAGTAGAAACCCCCACATAAGGGAGTAGTTAGTATCAGTACACATAGGAAAGGTGTAAGTTGTCCAAAAATAAGTCATGTTTGAAGATATTATGTAAGATTAAGATCATTATCCTTGCTTCTCAGACTCCGGTAGGTCATCCCAGACCTTCTGAGGGTCTAGAAAACTCAGGTCAGCCCCCTTTGGTATTAGGCCAGATTGAACAAACTGCTTATCGGCCCCATCAAACCCATACTTCAACATTTTGCTAGTTTTAATCCCAAGGAGGTCATAATATTCAGGGGACTGTAAAAAGATAGCTTTTTTTTCTCTTGCCACCTCTACTCTTCCCCTTCCTTTAGGTCAGCCAGTTCTCTCTTAATTGAATTCAGTTAAGCTGCCAGCAGGTTTCGGTCAGAAGATATTTTCTCTTTTTGTTGCTTCTCCTCTGCTAACTAGAGTTCTAATGCTTGCTTAGTCGTCACGGCCTCCAGAAGGTCTCGGCATAGGTCTCCTTGCTGTAGCTGCAAAGTGGAGAGGTTGATTTCTACCTGAACTTTGTCTTTCTTGCAGGACTCTAACTCCCCTTTAGTTTTATAGATCTACCTCTTCTTGAGATGCTATCAAGAGAGTTTGAGCTTTTTTCAATTCTTGTTTTAACTGCTGAAGTCTCCCTGTCCTAAGCTCAGCATCCTTTTTTAGCTCTACATCTACCATAGTCCTCTCCATATCCGTTCGAGCCGCTTCACTGGCCTGACGGTGTTTCTCAATTTCAGCACGCATCTGGGCTTCTTCAACATCTCGGGTAGGACTTTTTAGCTGATTCCTGAGATCGATTATCTGCATCTCCAGTTGTCTCTAGGTAGATAATAGTAAAGGAACTCGCTTGCATAGCTCCCTGTGCTCTGCCCAGACCTGACAAACATCAAAATGTTAAAACATACAGTCAGGTCGAAAAGAATAGTATATATACAAAATACAGGAAATATACTTACTTTAGCCATAAAACAGTTCAAACACTCACTCAGAACTCCGGTGTCAAAGCGAGGTAATATCTCAGTTTCGTATCGATGGAGCTCCTCTACTGGTTGCCGAGATTGCTCTTCCTGAGAGGCTTGACGGGGAGCCCGAGGAGGATGAGTAGGAACTTGAGCCGACTCCTTTTTGGGCATTACTTTAGAAGAAGGAGCAGAAGTAGCCCCCGAGGAAGAAGCCGGAGACTTTCCCTTGTCATGTCGATGCTTGATTTTGGCACACAAAGTGTACTAGTGTAATTCTACAGTCAAGACAGACAGTATCCGAATTACACTACAACCGTTCTCGATGGGTTGTCCAACACCATCTTGGTTGTGAGCCTTATTTTATAATTCACAAGGAACCGATAATCATGGTCTTCTGTGTCTCACAGACACCAAGTTATCTACAATGTAAACTAAAAGGACTTTATTGCAAAATACACTATTTGCAATCATTTGACCAAATCATGATTTCTTATTTTTTAAATGTTTACATATAAAAGACCTAGTCTTTTCAGTATACTTCCTAACAAATTATTCAAAAGTAAGTCCCTTTTGTTTACCTTAGTGTCGGGCGTTCCTTTGTGGAGCTTGATTAGCTTGTTCCACAAATCTTGTGTGCTGATAAAGGGGTTGACCTGACTAAGCTCCTCTTTAGTCAAACCACATTGGAAGGTCTGGGTAGCTTTGACATCATCTTCCACTTGCTTCTTTAAATCGGGTGGTTCCAGTTCTTGCAGGCTAATGGACTTCCATCTGGCTTAATGGGAACAGTGAACCTGGTCTGGATCTAAATCCACATTTCCACTTGGGTCTTGAGTTGAAACTCCATGCAGCTCTTCTAGTAACTGAAGTCATCTCCGGTGAAGAGTTGAGGACGAATTGTGTTGTAACTCTCTTGGTGTGTCATTTAGAAACTTACACAGAGAAAAAAAATATTCCAAAGACTTAGTCTTGAATTAGTAATGTGGGAAGAATAAAATGTTGCTCAAGTGGTGTTACACCAATTTTGAGCAGTTTTGAAAAATCAAAAAGAATTTATCAAAAGAGGTGATTGAATCAATTCTGGCAAAAAACAAAAAACTAAGAATGAACGAAATCCATAAGCTCGATTGATGGTTGCATCAATTCGAGCACCCCGCTCTAATGCCAATTATAGGATTGATGTGTGTGATAGAAGGAGGGTTGAATATCGTGCTTTATACACATTAAAAAATATTTGAATAAAATACTTGCAACGAAAAGTTAAGACAGAGATAAGATAAACAAGGTGGTTCTACTTGGTTTGCAACCGCGTAGCTACTACTCTAAGGTCAGTAGTCACTTTGACCGCTTTCGTTGGGCAATCACTATTAGCCTTTTCTCAAAAAAGAAGAAGGTTCGTTCTTACAAAGATAGGGATTGGTAACAACCTTACCGATCCTTAGAATGATTAAGTACAATAGAAACAAGAAATAATAAAAGTACAATAGAAACAAGAAATAATAAAGAATATAACCAACTCAGCGTTACCCAATATTAGGCTCATTTGAACTCGTAGTAGTTTCGCGACATTGTTGCATCATTGAAGCTTGAGTGTATCAATGTCAACCGTGAGTATGAGGCATAAAAACGTTGTCTTGAAGATGCTGGTGGATGGTGTTTTTATTGAGCATTTCAGGCATCACCAGCATGGTATCCAATTCGACTCATTAGTGAGTTATTCATCTCTGAGCATTTGCATCCCTTTTAGGTGCCTGGAATGCTGTCGTAACGACTATTGGATCAAACTTCATTTCTGTTGCGACTTATCCTTCTCGGGGCGCCTGGATAATGACGTGCACCGACCAATCGGAGTGTGTCATCTCATTTGCATCATTATGTTTTGCCCATCTAGGCAATGGAACACTTTTAGGCACCCGGATATATTCCAGACCAATTTCTTATATTAAATTCCTGTATCACAGAGTCAGTATAACAACCATATAAAGAGTATGAGTGATAACTTTTCAACTGTCTGGTCTCAACTTTTAATTTTCCATAAAATCTTAAGTTGGGCTGACATCTACTGTTCTCTTTCTGAGAGTGTGTCTTCACTACTCTACTTGGGAGAGTTTACTTGGTGTCAAATATTAGTTCACCCGACCAGTTTAGACTTTTACTCAATTTTGATCTTAACCCTCGGGACATTTTGCTAGACCTCCGATTCTCGACCCGTCTAGACTGTCGCCTAGTGTTCTAACTGTTACAAAATATGCTTTGCCGGAGAGAGTTGAATGACTGAGTGGTCAACTGCCGAATGCCGAGCAGAATGGCCGAGCAGAGTGGTCGAGCTGAGTGCCGAGCAGAGTGGCCGAGCCGAATGGCAGAACTGCCTAGTGCTGAGCCGAGTGGCCGAACTGCCGAGTGCCGAGCAGAGTGGCCGAGCCGAATGGCAGAACGCTTAGTGCCGAGCCGAGTGGTCGAACCGCCGAGTGGCCGAACTGCCGAGTGCCGAGCCGAGTTGCCGAATGGCCGAATGCCCGAGCCGAGTTACCGAATGGCCGAATGGCCGAGCCGAATTGCCGAATGGCCGAATGGCCGAGCCGAGTTGCCGAATGGCCGAGCCGAGTTGCCGAATGATCGAATGGCCGAATGGCCGAGCTGAGTTGCCGAATGGTCAAGGCCTACGTTCAACATAGTTTCCTTAAAACAGATTTGTCCCCTCCGGCGGTGTTTAGAGATAAAGACGGACGTCTGTTTCCCAGGATACAACGACAGAACCGGAAAACGATCAAGCACAGATCGTTGCCGGTGAACTGATTACACTCGTAGGCTATCATAGGGGGAAGCAGAGGAAAGAGGAAGCAAGGGATCGAGAATACTCTTCTCACCTTCCCATCGCTGTCTCGCTGGCTCTTTTATAACCTCGCACCATATCTCCAATTAATTGGAGATTAATGGTGGAATTGATGGCTTGATTCGAAACGTCTAATTAACTTTGGCCGTTTCAACGCCAAGTAATTACTCTTGTCCGTTTCATTGCAGCCAATGTTACAAAAAATTGAAAGGAATGACATTCGACCGGACAAGAGTAATAATTTACGGATTAGACAGACCAATCCATAGACCTTTTAAAAAAATAAAAAAATATTAAAATTTTTAAAATTAGATTATAATTTAAATAGATCAAATTAAAAATTTTAAATTTAAATTCTAATTTAGATGGATCAAGATCATTAGTCTATTAAATTTTCTATTATAATTTTAAATTAAAAATATATATATATTTTTTAATTTACAGATAACTTAAGTCTAAGTAGGAGTCAATCCACATGAGCCGTGGATTTAGATGGATGGTCGATCTTAATCCATTTTAAAATTAATTATTTAAATTTTTAATTTAATTTATTTAAATTATACGACGGGACGGATCAACGGTTTCAATCAATTCACTGCTCTCTGCTAACGGAATGCTTCGGCGCGACGGCATTGCCAAAATAGCTAATCAACCTTTCCCTCGAGAACGCACTGCCTCATCTCTTCCCTCCCATTCCACCCGCCGCATCTCGCATCGCCACCGTCCAATGACCTCGCATCCACCTATTTATACCCCCTCGGCCTTCACCGCCACTACTCACCCACGCTTCCGCCGATGGCGTTCTCCTCGCCGCTCCTCCCCCCTCTCCTTCTCGCCGTGGCCTTCGCCGCATCTGCACTCGTCGGTGGCGGATCCGCGGCTGCATTCGCCTGCGGGCGCGGTAGCGGCGCCGAGGCGCTGCCCTTCTGCCAGCCGGGGCGCCCGATCCGGGAGCGCGCGCGCGACCTGATCGCTCGGCTTACGGTGGCGGAGAAGGTGGCGATGCTGGTGAACGCCGCGGCGGGGGTCCCGCGGCTCGGCATCCCTCGCTACGAGTGGTGGTCGGAGGCGCTCCACGGTGTGGCCAGCGTCGGCCCCGGCGTCCATTTCGGCGGCCAGTACCCCTCCGCCACTAGCTTCCCGCAGGTCATCTCCTCCGCCGCCTCCTTTAATGCCTCCCTCTGGGAGCTCATGGGGAAGGTATGTGAAACGAGCCCCACGCGCGAGATCGATCTCTCACCTTTACCAGGCAGTTCTGATTCCCACTTTTTCTCCTGTTTCGAATCGAGAATTGTTGTGCAATCGTTCGTGGTTAAGCCGAAAAAGGGTTTTGATTCCCTCACCAAAAAGAGTTCTACAGTTGTGTATGGTTTCTGTTGTCTCAGGCGGTGTCAGACGAAGCGCGGGCGTTGTACAACGCCGGGCGGGCGGGGCTCACATACTGGAGCCCCAATGTGAACATCTATCGGGACCCGCGGTGGGGCCGCGGCCAGGAGACCCCCGGCGAGGACCCTGCTGTCTCCTCCCGTTACGCCGCCGCCTACGTCCGCGGCCTCCAGCAGCCCTCCGGCGGCAACCGCGGCCTCTCCCGCCTCAAGGTCGCCGCCTGCTGCAAGCACTACACCGCCTACGACCTCGACAAGTGGAACGGCTACAGTCGCTTCACCTTCAACGCCAGGGTAATCCATCGACCAGCAGCTCTCCCTCCGACCGCTTCGGTTTCATCTTCCCGATTCTAATTTGGAGCTTTCAAATTTAATTAAGGTGAGCAAGCAAGATCTGGAGGACACCTACAACGTGCCCTTCAAGGCGTGCGTGGTCGACGGCAGTGTGGCGAGCGTGATGTGCTCCTACAATCAAGTTAATGGATCCCCAGCTGCGCCGATCCCAACCTCCTCCGCCATACCATCCGCGGCCAGTGGAGGCTCAACGGTTATATCGTCTCCGACTGTGACTCAGTCGGCGTCTTCTACAACGCGCAACACTACGGCTCCAAACCGGAAGACGCCGTCGCCTACGCGCTCAAAGCCGGTACCTTTGCGTCGCCCACTACGCATTTGACAAAATGCCGTCGAGAAGCCAATGACTGTGTTTCTGTATTTTTTTTTTTTCCAGGGTTGGACTTGGACTGTGGGTCGTTTCTGGGGCAGTACACGGAGAACGCGCTGAGGCAGGGCAAAGTGAGCGAGGCAAACATCGACGCCGCGCTGACGCACACGGTGGCGGTGCAGATGAGGCTCGGCATGTTCGATGGAGACAATCAGCCGTTCCGTTACCTCGGTCTGGGCGATCTGTGCTCCAGGGCACACCAGAGTCTCGCCCTCGAGGCCGCACGCCAAGCTGTTGTTCTGCTCAAGAACCGAGCCAAGACGCTCCCGCTGTCACCCTCCCGCCTACGCACGGTCGCCGTCATCGGCCCCAACTCGGATGCCACTGCCACCATGATCGGAAACTACGCCGGTAACAGAACTCTCCGACTCCCAGAAGCTATTGGGAACTCAATTCGCAACATAATTTACTGTCTTCTGACTGTTTGATGAAATAGGCATTCCCTGTGCGTACACGAGCCCGCTGAAGGGCATCACTAGCTACGTGAGGACGGTCCATGCGGTCGGATGCACCAGCGTGGCCTGCGCCGGGGAGCAGCCCGTCAACGCCGCGGTGGAGGCGGCCAGGCATGCCGACGCGGTCGTTCTGGTAGTGGGCCTCGACCAGTCGATCGAGGCCGAGGGGCGGGACCGTTTCGACGTCCTCCTCCCCGGCCGGCAGCAGGAGCTGGTCACGGCGGTAGCCAAGGCCTCCCCGGGTCCCACCGTGCTCGTCCTCATGAGCGGCGGCCCCGTCGATGTCTCCTTCGCTGAGGTCGATCCCAACGTCGCCGCCATCCTCTGGGCCGGCTACCCCGGGCAGGCTGGCGGCGCCGCGATCGCCGACGTCATTTTTGGCGCGCACAATCCAGGTTATTAGCGATAAACCGCTCTCGACCTCTCGCAATTAAACACTAACGCTTGGCTGTTTCCAGGCGGTAAACTTCCGGTGACGTGGTACCCCCAATCCTACGTGGACAAAGTCCCAATGACCAACATGGCCATGCGGCCCGACCCTTCCACGGGCTACCCAGGCCGGTCGTACAGATTCTACACCGGCCCAGTGGTCTACCCGTTCGGTCACGGTCTGAGCTACAGCCGATTCACTCACTCGCTGGCCCTCGCTCCGTCCGGGCTCTCGGTTCAGCTGGCTGGCTCCCGAACCGGTCCGCTCAACTCGACCGCCAACCGGGCGGTTCGGGTCAAGCATGCCCGATGCGACGGCCTCGCCGTTCCCGTCCACGTCGACGTGACCAACGCCGGCGATCGCGACGGCGCTCACGCGGTGCTGGTGTACTGGCGGCCGCCGGCCGGGCACGCGGCCGCCGCCAGGCAGTTGGTCGCGTTCGAAAAGGTGCACGTGGCGGCGGGGGAGCGGGTGAGGGTGGCCCTGGGCCTCGACGTGTGCACGGATCTCACCGTGGCGGACGCCTACGGGGTCCGACGGATTCCACTGGGGGAGCACAGCTTTGAGATCGGCGAGCTGACGCACACCTTTTCGTTGCAGGCCGACTCGTTGCAGTGGTAGTGGAGTGGAGACTGCAAGATGAGATGGTGTCGTGGATTGGGTGACGGTTTATGCGCTCTTTGATCTCTGCCTCTAAAGTGAAGGGCGGGATCAGACTTTCAATTCTTGTTGAGTCATTCATATGTGATGGAGGTTTTCTAGACATGAAGTCTAAAGTTCGTACGAATTCAATAAAAGAAGACATGGATAAGGATCATCGAATTGTCATCGTCTACGTAATCCGATGTAATAGGCATGGATTATTTATAGGAATTTGGATGACGCATCATACTTTTCTTACTTTTGTCTCCGTCACGGTCGGTCCCACGACCATCTGTGAGGAGGTAATCCGATGTAATAGGCATGGATTATTTATAGGAATTTGGTCTGCTACGCATCATACTTTAATTTCTTACGGATAAGGAGTAGGGGGAGATTTTGAATCAATTCCACCTAAATCATTTCAACAAAAGATAAAATTCATCATCCCAACCAGAAACAAATCTAAGAATCAGAGATGAACTAAGCTGAGTTTTGAAAGTGCAAAAAATAAATTAAGTACTAAAATAAAAAAAATTAATTCTTTTTTATGTCAAATTATAAACTATAAAATACTTATGTAATTTTTTTTGAATTGGATTAGAGTCCACGTCAACTCTATCTTGGATCTCTGATTTCATGGATATAATCTGTATTTTATCTGGTATTGACATTGCGTTGTAATGAGTTGAAATTTTTTTTCTCATTATATAATACATTGACACATACTCTATTTCACACATATTAAAGTCTATTTATTTTAATATATATATGATTAATTTGACTAATTAAATCTTTCTTACTCATTTTTTATATTCTACTTGGATTAAGACAAGTTGATATTTTTTTACCTATATTTTATATTTATTAGAAAATTATTTTTGATAAATTCAATTGAGATTGATTGTATAAATGTAACTTAAAATTAATGGGATTATAATATATAATTATTTTAAAAGATTAATTTATTTATATATTAGGATTTCTGAAGAGAAAATTTTATATTAATATAATAAAAAATATAATTATAAAAAAAGGAAAACAATCTTTTTTAGTAACGAAAGTGTTTTGAATTAAAAATAATAATAATTACATAAGATACTTGTAATATGAAATGAAAATAAAAATAATAATATTAAAAATATTCAGTTAAATTTAAACAATATATCTCTGATTGACAACTTGAGGTAGGGATAATTAATGCAAGATCTTTCTCTTGCATGATTTGACAAGAGGTAAATGAATGCAAGATTTTTTCCGTGGCACATTTGGTTCGCTGTAGGATTTGAAGTAAATGATTTAACATGCATGATTTTTTTTGGCTGGGTATAGCCCAGGATGTGCCTAATGTAAATCATTTAACATGTATGATTTTTTGGGCTCGGCTATAGCCTAGAACGAGCCTAATGTAAATTCGTCTCTAATAAATTGACATGTTCAATCTCGAAGCAGTAAAATTCTCACTCTTTCATCTCAAATTGCCCATTTATATCCCTGCGATGACAAAGCTTTGCCTGACAGAAATTAATGGAAGGTCGTAGCTGTTGTGTTGAACAATTTGGATCCTCCGATTTTTAAGTCAACAATTTGGATCCTGAGATTTTTAAGTTAGAAATATTAGATATCTTTAGGCCTACAAGTATAAATCTTTAGCATTTTTATATTTTTAACTTCAAGGGATCTAACAAACTCTATCTAACGTTTGGAGCAATATCCCTATATGGCAGAACGATGACACCTCATTAAGGATAAAGTCATAAGACCGGTTCGTTTTTAAGATTAAGAAATCCTAAAATCGATTCATCCAAAAGAATAAGAAAAATATCTTGAAATATTTCTTAAACAAATATTTCAGAATCTTTAATTCCTAAAAAATTAGAACGGATATTTTAGAATATTTTCTAAACGGATGCTAATATTTCGGAGATCAACTACTATAAAAAGGTAACACATACCCATATATAGGTATAGGTACACACACATCTACCCTAATTTCTCCAAGTCATTAAACTTTTTCCTCACACCGAACCCTAACTTGAGTGTCGAAGTGGCTTGCCGGGACCCACTCTCGGCGACATTCTAACCCTCTTTTTTAGTGTTTTTCAGGTCCTCTCATCTCTCCAAGTGATTCTCTTCGAGGAGCGTGTACGTCAACAGTTCTGAACCGATGTTTGAACCATCTATAGTGTATTGGCCGGAATAAATTGGCACCGTCTGTGGGAAAACTGAGCCAAGATGCTGCGATGGTTACATTGAAAGAACTAATGACAATCATGGCTCCGTCGGAAAGAAAAGCCATGACGATGTGAATTTTCACCTCTCGATCCTCCTGACAACAGCAAAAAGCCTCCTCCATCAAAAGCTAAGTATTCAAGAATTTATTCTATTTCTATTCCTATTAAGACTCGTTAATATTACCTTTTGAATAACTTGGATAACCTCTTTATTCGATTATAGACGTCTGAGAGAGGTTCTTTCTATTGCTCCTCCTCTTGCTAATGCTAGTGCAACTTTTAAAGTAAAGCTTCGATACATACAACTCTTGATTAATTACCAGCTTGAGTGCATTCCAACTTCTATCTCCATCCCAAGCTTCCTACCCTCCTGAGCCACACCCTTAATCTTCTTTCTTTACTCGTTGAGCAAGACGTAGCGCCTAGCACCCTTCCTCTGCCACTATATGAAGCCCCTTCTTTCCACTTGCTTGTTGAGTTCTGTTATGTTCCGGACAAAGTGCTTTTTTATGCCCCTCAACCTTAGATCATCTTCTTCTACTTCAGTTCAGGTCGAGTTCTAATCCCCAAATTCCTATTATCTAATTCTTTTTCTCTCGTTCGGGACCACTCAACTTTGAAACTTTCAGTTCAATTTGCTTCGAATTCGGACCCTGTCATTTCATTATATCTGGGGACACATATGAAATTGTAACTTAAGGTACGTGCCTTTAGGTCTTGTTTGACATAAAATTCATATTATAACAGAATGGTTTTGAGCCTAAACTGACTACGTTTAAGTAATTAATCGAGGTCTTTTGAAAAAGAAGTTGGATTCCCTTGTGGCTTCCCCTCTTTTTAGGTCTTAGTCAAAGTGCTTAACCCTTATTACTAATGCAATCCGTAACACATGGCTATGTCCATGAGACTAATGCAATTCGTTCCTTCCATCGCCTTACTTTTCTGTTAATTCAATATATATCTGTCCTGCGAAATCAACAAGAAAGAGAACAGTGCATATTAAAGACCAAGTTGCCTTACGACTTTGCCTTACGACAGGCTGGAACTCTGAGCCGCGAGCTCGATGACTTTGCCTTACGACCAGAATTTTGAGCCCCGAACTCGATGACTTTGCCTTACGATACATGCCGAAACTCAAGCCATGAGCTCGATGACTTTGCCTTACGACAGACCGGAACTCCGAGCCCCGAGCTCGATGACTTTGCCACAGGCTGGAACTCTGAGCCCCGAGCTCGATGACTTTGCCTTACGATGGACCGGAACTCCGAGCCTCGAGCTCGACGACTTTGTCTTACGATAGACCGGAACTTCGAGCCTCGAGCTCGATGACTTTGCCTTACGACAGGCTGGAACTCCGAGTCCCGAGCTCCACGACTTTGTCTTACGATAGGCCGGAACTCTGAGCCCTGAGCTCAACGACTTTGCCTTACGACAGGCCAGAACACCGAACCCCAAGCTCGCGACTTGGTCTTATGACAGGCCCGGAGCACCGAGTCCCGAGCCGCGATTTTGCCTTACGACAGGCCCGGAGCACCGAGCTTCGAGCTCGCGACTTTGCCTTACGACAGGCCCGGAGCATCGAGCCCTGAGCTCGCGACTTTGTCTTATGACACATCATCAAGGTATCCTGATAACAACTCAGCACAGTCCAATCAGTCGGACTACGCCTCCTTCGACTAGACTAATTGGGGATGCTTATGATACGACGAGACAATAACATCTCATCAAAGATAAAGTCATAAGACCGGTTTATTTTTAAGATTAAGAAATCCTAAAATCGGTTCACCCAAAGAATAAGAAAAATATTTTGAAATATTTCTTAAATAAATATTTCAGAATCTTCTAAAAAACTGGAACGGATATCTTAGAATATTTCCTAAACGGATGCTAATATTTCCTAAATGGATGCTAATATTTCGGAGATCAACTACTATAAAAAGGTAACTCATGCCCATGGGTACAGGTACGCACACATCTACTGTAATTTCTCCAAGTCATTAAACTCCTTCCTCACACCGAACCCTAACTTGAGTGTCGGAGTGGCTTGTCGGGACCCACCTTCGGCGTCATTCTAACTATCTTTTTTAATGTTTTTTAGGTCTTCTCATCTCTCCAAGCGATTCTCTTCGAGGAGCGTGTACATCAGCAATTTTGAACCGGCGTTTAAACCATCTACAGTGTATTGGCTGGAACAATCCCCTTCTCTTCAAAGTCGTGATTCAGGTTGGCACCGGGTGAAGCTCGAAAGCTACCATTACCAATATATCCAACATGGCTAACCTCAATCTCTCTATCATCATGTCAAAGAAGTTGACACAAATATCAAAGTAAGAGATGAGCCTGAAGTCATTCACATAGAGGAAGATGAAGGCAAGATTGCTCGATTTGATGTTTTTAATATCCTCACGACTACGGGATCGACCTTCTCTCCTCGATTGAGATGGGATCGATTTTTTTAAAACTCTTGGTATTTTTAATATCCTCGTGATCGCGAGATCGATCTTTTCTGTCCAATTGGGGTGAGAACAATTTTCTTAAAGCTCTTGGTATTCTTGATATCCTCATGACTGTGGGATCGAGCTTTTCTCCCCAATCGAAACGGGAGAAATTTTCTTAAGTTTGGTATTCTTATGATCCCATGACTGAGGGATTGAGCATGGGAGGGTGTCACGTTCCGAGAGACGACCATCCAAAAAATTCGGCAGCATCTCCCCTGTAACAATTCAGCTTTCTTGAGTACATATTAACATAGAGGCCTACACGGCCAAAATAACAATACAATACATGTAATTAACTACTAAACTACATGGATAAAGGCCCAACAACAAAAATTGGTATCAGATAAACTATATGATGCAGGAAGATTTGAAGATTTTTATTATTAATTTTGATAATTTTTATTTTTAGTAATTTTTGAAGTTTTTGGTATTTAGAGTAGTTTTGAATTAGGATTTTTAGGATTGAGTCTGTTAAAAAAAATTTCTTTTTTATGAGGAATCTTTCTTTTAAAGTTTGTTAAGAAATTTTTCTTTTTATGAGGAATCTTTCTTAGAGTTTGAGTCTATATAAACATCTTATGAGTTGATGTTTTAGGAGAAGAAATTTTGATTTAATAATATTTTCGGCTATGCCGTTTATTTTCCTATCTCTTGTTATTCTTCCGAATTAACAGGTTTTAGAAGATTGTTTCCGGCGTTCGCAGTCAAACCCACGGATTCAATATTGACCCCGGGATAATCGCTATCCCGTCCAGCGTCACTATACATGTAAAATCCCAACGAACCGAACTGCTCTGATACCATAAAATTGTCATGTCCCGAGAGACGACCGTCCGAAAAATTCGACAGCATCTCCCCTGTAACAATTCAACTTTCCTGAGTACATATCAACATAGAGGCCTACACGGCCGAAATAACAATACAATACATGTAATTAACTATTAAACTACATGGATAAAGGCTCACACGGCCACAACAATACATACAATTCATCATCAACTACAATTACCACTACAACAACGAAAAACTGACCACGATTATACAAAAAATTAACGTGTACCAAAATCTACAACAATGCAGCGGAAACATAATGATAGCATTCACGATGAATTCCATATAACGGATACAAAACCATAAAAATCAAAATCTTCTTCCTGCTGTGAGATGGGGGCAGTCCGACAGAACTCCAAGCTTCGTTATCCATATCTACTACCTGAGGAGACAGAAAACCCCAGGGTCTGGGTGGTGAGTATAAAAATACTCAGTGGGTACTAGAATGAAAGTGCACAATATAATAAGGTATCAAAGGAATATAGCATCAATATCAAAAGGTATACAATTTCAACATGATACTACAGGAGCAAGGTCAACATACAATATGATAATCATGAATGTCATGTCATACAAATACAGCAGTCATATAACAACAAGTGCATAATCATATAACAACAAGTGCATCAGCTATAAATGCAGTAAACAACAACAAATGCATGCATAGTCACTGTCTGCACTCGCCACCCCCAGTCACCCAACCTGTGCAGTGAACTGGGGCGCCAAACAGGACAACTGCACATCCTCCAACAACAGACCACTACACATGAGTGGGGAGGGGCAGTCTTCAGGAGAGCTATCTAGCTTGTCCTAGTAGCACCCAACCTGTGCAGTGCTATAATGTTCTCACTCAACCTGTGCAGTGAGAGTTAACAACAACAACATGCTACGATGCATAGTTCAACAGATTACTACAACATCAAGATATGTGCAACCTCAATCATGAGAAATCAACATAGATAATAACACTTAAGGAAACTGTATTGATAGCAACAAGATCATATTAAGGTCAACGGTAAATATCAAGCAATGAATCAAGCAACGACTATAATAAGAATAGTAACAAGGTAATCATGCACTACGAAAGGAGAACTTGTATTAACCAAGTACAGGAGTACCCATCTGATGTGACACACGTCAAAATCAGAATCTCTCTGTAGAACAGGATCCACAAATCAAGGTCTTATAGATTACAACATATAACACCCACTAAGTACAACAATATATTAAATTCTATGTCAAAGTAAACCCCAACCGAATCTCACATCTCAACCGACTTTAACCTAACCAAGTCCAATTAACACAACTTAATCTGATTAACCTAAATTTAATCATTTAACCGGATCATGAGTTAATCCTAACCCAATCGATTCATCATTTCTAATTAATCTAATTAAATTGATTACTCAATTATTAACTAAGTATTAAACTAATAAATACTTTAATCGATTAATTATCTAATTAAAACTGTTTAATTAACCATGAGCAACTGCAAAGTTCATGCAAGTCTACCTTCAAGGTTTATTATGATTCATCCTGTCACCCATCTCTTCAAAGTGTAAG
This sequence comes from Curcuma longa, assembly GCF_044706935.1. Lineage (NCBI taxonomy): Eukaryota > Viridiplantae > Streptophyta > Magnoliopsida > Zingiberales > Zingiberaceae > Curcuma > Curcuma longa. Next base: position 18,273,609 of record NC_133864.1, read on the forward strand.
TCTAGCTTCAGAATTTTGAAGAGTATTTTCATTTACATTGTAGTGGCTGACTTGCAATTTATCACTATGGATACTTACATATCATTAAGCTTCTTTCACTATTCTAGTCACAAAAAGAGGTTTCCATCATTATTTTTCTCTGAATCACCTCTTAATCAGAGCGTGATCAGTATGTGAGTACTCTGGTGCTTAAATGAGTTTATTCATCTAATGGTATTTATGCGTCAGGAGGTCGCTCTACCCTATTACTTTTAACAATCATATACTTATTCAATCGGACTTCATTCGACTTCGCTATTCAATCTAACTTGGAGGGGGAGACATATGATGCAGCCCAGGTAACCTGATCGGTCATCACCCTCTTTACCACCCCCGCATGGTCAAATATGCCCTCTAAGGGTCCCAGTCGACTCTAGCCTTCCCAACCCACTTGGCTATTGCGATCTTTGGACGAGGAAGGATCTTTGGCCTCAAGCTTTGACAATTATTGACACAATACCGACGCTAACAAAGGCAGTCTATGTTGAAGGTGACACCTGACTAACGACTCGACCATGTCAGAAGTACGACCCAATAGCTGTCACCCTTGACGCTGCCTTACCTTCCTACGTGCGGCCAGTCTACAAGTGAAGTTTCACTCGTGCGATCACATACGTGGCTTGCCTAGGGCTCACGTGGTAGCCTACATGGATTATATTATTTACAAATTTGAGATGTAATATTTGATACAAATATAAAATTTAATTAATAAAATTTTATAGTTTTCAAAACACTTTTTTAATATATTTTTCTCTCTCTCTCTCTTTTTATTCTTAGTTTTCGATTTTTCCTATTTTATGATTTTTTTCTTCCCTTTTATTTATTGATTTAGGCTAGCACGAGCAAAGTCAATCAAGCCTTAGCTCAAGCTATGTGTGAATCTAACTAAGCTGAATTGAAATTGACCGTCTTTAAAATTTTTTTTTCATTTCCTTATTTAATTTATTTATTAAAAATTTTATGACACTCACATTGAACTCAAAGATTTTTTTATCAAATTCAACTAAGGAAATGAAACTTATATTATTATTCTTACAGTTTAAATGTAAGATTGATAAACCAAACGAAACTTATATTATTTTATTAAATATATTACAGACAGTAAATTAAAATAGTATTTTTATTCATAAAGGATCCTTTTTTAATTTATTAAAATAGTATCTCACTCATCATTTAATATCTAAAATACATTTCTACATGAGTCACTACAATAAATTTGACTTTCTGCAACGCGCAATTAAACTATCCGCCGAGCACATCGCATGCTGCATAATCTTAAGCTGTTGAAATTTATAATACATCCGCAGCGCACGAGGCGCGCGCTGCAGAAAATTGCATCTGCAGCACGCGAGCGCGCGCTGTGGTAAATTGCATCCATAGCGCACGACCTGCGTGCTACGGATGCAATTTTCCGCAATGCGCGCCCATGCGTTGCGGATAAGTGCATCCGCAGCGCGCGCCCGCGCGCTGCGAATAATTACATTCTAAGGTACAATATAATATATCTATATACACAAATATAATATAAATACAAATAATTATAAAATCAAAGCTCTAACATTTATAATCCAACACACAAATACCACATACAAATATCAGATAAAATTATAATATCACATTCACAATTATAAAATCAGATCTCAAACAATGTGCATATATATATCAGAGATAATCATCAACATTTAGTTAGATAAAACAATCCAAATAAAAATTCATCTTTACTACAAAAAGTATATGTTCAAATCATTAGCATCTATATCAGTCAGACAAAACTATAAACATTGATGCACAAGCGACTGTGCTTCCTATTACATCCTCGAGAAAAAAAATCTCTTCGTTTGGTCGAATTAGCTCCATCTTCTCCATGAAAACTCTATCAATCCAAACTTTCCAATAAGATCCACCAAGAGGAACGTGATATGTTTTTGCTTTTGGATCCGTGAATGCAATTCGACCTTCTACAACAGCTCCATCAACAGATAAATGAAGCAGTTTACATTTAGCATTAACACTGATATTTCCAACACTCACATTCTTTAGTTTTGACTATATAACAATAAAAAGTAATTAATGATCAAACACATTTTATAATAAAGCATGCTATAAATAATAAACGAAAGTATAATATTATGTTAAGATAGTTACCTGAGCTGCAACATTGCTATCGCCACCAATATAATTTCCAATACCGCTATCAATGCCACCACTAGCAACCTAATTTTACAAACAAATTAATTTTTGTTAGTCTAATACAAAAGATAGGGGTGTAATCGAACCGAGCCGAGCCGAACAGTAAGAGGCTCGAGCTCGAGCTCGGTTCGTTTTTCCTAAGCTCGAGTTCGGCTCGAGTTCGATTCGAGCTTTAATTCTTAAGCTCGAGCTCGGCTCGTAATGAAATTAAATAGTTCGCGAACGGCTCGAGCTCGGCTTCGAAAAAGGCTCGTTTTAAAGTTAAACGAATTCAGTTCGAGCTTGGTTCGAAAATAACTCGTTTAAAAGTTAAACGAGCTTAGTTCGAGCTTGGCTCGTTAATATATAATATTTATAATTCATGTAATATATATATATATATATATATATATATATATATATATATATATATATATATTCGCGAATCTCTTAACAAACACGTTCGTGAGCCTTTAAACGAACATGTTCGCGAACACGTTCGTGAGCCTTTAAACGAACATGTTCGCGAGCTCACGAACCAAATACTGTTAAGCTCGAGCTCGGCTCGATAATATTTTCGAGCTCGAAATCAGGCTCGAGCTCGGCTCGTTAACTTAATCGAACGAACTCAAACGAACTTTTTTTCGAGCCGAGACTCGAATAGCTCGTGAGCAGCTTGGCTCGTTTACAATAAATACTTGGCTCGTTTACACCCCTAGATTAATTCAATTTAATCAATTCGGTCTTGATTTTAAAAGTTTAAATTTGATTAAATCGAATATATCAAACTACTGCTATGTTATTTGTAACTGTTGTCATTTCTCTTGTATTTGGTGAAGTTGTTTAGTGTGGTTGTTGGGACTATTGTTATTTTATGGCTTCTTTGTATGCCATGCCAAATTTTTTTAAGAAATTGCATAGCTATGCTTCGCAAGATCTTCTTCGCTTAATTGCTTAGGAGTTCAACTAGCGTCCCCGGGGCAATGGTGCTGTGGTAGGACATCCAGGTTGTCACCCAGACATTTACGATTCGATCCCCAGCTACAACGTATTTATAAGAATTTTTCTCCAAATGGAAAGCACAATCAAAGGATGCTGGACATCTAGGTTGGCCGCTGCGTGCACTTCCTGATTTACCCTGGTGGCCAGTGGAAAATTTTTAGATCGAACCGATCACTTCTATAAATAGTCAATAAAGCTAACTGAGATTATCATTTTTTTTCCGGAGTTCAACTAGTCAATCAGATCTTGTGATAAAAGTATTTATGATGTTTTAAAAGGGCCAACAAAATATTTTTTTTATTTTTGTGATTTTTTATCAGTTATGAGTAAGAGTGAGCAAAATGTTCATCAAATTGAATTAACCGACTGAATCCATTAAATTTGAAAGTTCAGTTTGATTAATTTAGAAGTTCAATTTTTTTTAAAAAAAATATATTAATTTGATTTAATCAGTTTGATCTTGATTTTAAAAGTCTAAATTCAATTAAATAAATTAAAGAGGACGTATCAGTTAACTGCTATATTATTTGCACTCGATTGATATAATAGTCCACTGATAAATAAATAACAATCGATTATTATACTCAAATTAAAATTTAAAATTCTTAATTTGTAACTCTTCTAGGTGGAATCTGCCACTTTAGCGGCCCCACACGATCGGTCCCACGATCATTTGTGAAGAGATAAATCGAGAAACTGCAGTTGGTCACAACGCAGAAGGGTATTGCCTGGCTTCGCCAGGATTCGAACCCTTGTCCTATTTTGCAAGTCTGCTACATCGTAACCAACTCAGCTATGTATCAGGGGCTTAATTTGTAGTTGAAGTGTCTTATCCTAAGTGGTAAGCATGGAGATACCTGTTGCTTGAGGTTTCGAGTTCGAATCCTCTTAGCAACATATATTTGTTGACTGAGGTGCTGTGCGATTCAAGTCTTAGCTCGGCTAAGGTGCTGTTTCGGCAGTACGCTCTTATCAACCTAGTGGTACCGTGCCTCCAAAAAATCCCTTAGGGGTTTTTGATATGGGGTCATTTCGGCGGTGGGGTCGGTCACTATAAAAAGTTTACCCACTACAGTTTTATCCCCGGGGCATAGGTGAGTTGGTTACGACGCAGCAGACTTGCAGAAGAATCCTGGCGAAGTCAGGCAATACCCTCTTGTGTCGTAACCAACTGCACTTTCTCGATTTACCTCCTCACAGATGGTCGTGGGACCGACCGTGTGGGGCCGCTAAGGTGGCGGATCCACCTTTTTGCAAAAGAAGAAGAGGGGCTTAATTTGTAACTCTTCTTCTGCAAAAGGTGGAAATCCGCTACTTTAGCGGCCCCACACGATCGCCCCCACGACTATTTGTGATGAGGTAAATCGAGAAACTACAGTTGGTCATGATACAAGAAGGTATTGCCTAGCTTCGTCAGGATTCGAACCCTTGCCCTCAATTTATAACTCACTTTCATAAACAGAGAACAATTGATCAATCAATAAATCGTTGATTGATGAATTTGACTGTTTGAAAATTTAATAATTTTGATTTTTGATAAATTAATTAATTTTTTATCAATTTGATTTATTCAATTTATTTGATTTTTAAAAAAAATTTAATTGATTCAGTTGATTAAAAAAAAGATTTACTCGATTTCAATTTAATTTAATAGGTTCGATCAATGCTATTATTAATTAATTCCTCATCGCTATTTCCATGGTACAGTTTGGGTCCCCAGGATAATGGTGTCGCGGTATAATATTCAGGTCGTCACTCAGGCACCCACGATTCGATCCCCAGCTACGGCATATTTACAGAAATTTTCCTGTCACTCAGGCACCCACGATTTGATCCCCAGCTACGGCATATTTACAGAAATTTTCCTCAAAATAGGGAGTGTAATCAAAGGATGTTGGGCATCTAAGTTGGCTGCTACGTGTGCTTCCAGATTTATCCTGATGGCCGATGGGAAACTTCCATAGGACCGAGCCGGTCACCTCCAGAGATAGTCAATGAGGTTTGCGTTTTTAGGGAAGCGCATACGGCGACCAATCCAGATGCCCAGCATTCTTTGGCGTTCCCCATTTGGAGGAAAATTTCTACAAATACGCCGTAGCTAGGAATCGAACCGCGGGTCCCTGAGTTACAATCCAGATGTTTAACTGTTGCACCATTTGTATAGCTTTGATTAAAACTCCATCTTAAGGTGATTTTAAATTAATTTTCATCAAAATTACTTAAAAGGTAAAACATAAAGGGGTATTTCAAATATTCTTATTTGGTAATATGGGTATATGAGCATTTGGACATCTTGCTATAGTTGACCACGACGAAAGAATATATTATCTTAGCTTTATCGAGATTCGATCCTTATCCACTTCAGTAAGTCTATTCTGTCATAACCAACTCAACTATGTCCCGGAAATAATATCTTATCACTCTTATGCAAAAAGGTAGAATCCACCACCTTAGCGGCCCCACACGATCGGCCCCACGACCATTTGTGAGGAGGTAAATCAAGAAACTGCAGTTGATCACAACGCAAAAGGGTATTGCCTAGACTTCGCCAGGATTCAAACCCTTGCCCTCTTCTGTAAATCTGCTGCGTCGTAACCAACTCAGAATATCTTACCACTATATCATACTCTAGAGGGTATTTCAATTATCAAATTATAAATAGGATGCTATTTTGATTATTTTTAAAAAAATATGCTCTTTTACTGTATAAATAATTAAGGATATATTTTAAATTATTTTTTCTATATTATAAATAATTTTTAAAATTTCAAAAAGTACTATATTTAAATAAAATTTTTAAATAAATTTATAAAAATTATTAAATAAATTTATTCAAGTCACTAACTTTATTTATTATTTATTTTTATAACCGACTACCTGGATAGCCAATTAATTCCGAAATGTATGATTCGATTTTACATTTCACATATCAAATAAATTCTGCCTAACTTGATGAACAGTGTCGCCGGTTGTTGTTATTGAACATTAATAATGTGACTAACTTTCTAACTTATTTATTTATTTTATTATTGACTAAACATATTCATCAATGTTCTATTTATCACTCTTTACTAGTTCAAAAGCCATTTTAAATATCTTAACATTTCAGGTATCTCATGACATTCATCAACTAAAATTTAAGTTTCCTCATTTAATTTATGAAGCATATTTACATTTATTAATTGAAAAACTTACTTAAACTTCTTTCAAATTTAACTAGAGATCAATTTATGCTCAATTTATTTTCAGGATAAATCATTAAAAAAATTAGAATTGCAGGAGAGTCAAGATGTTATTCATTCTTTACCAAACATAGAATTGATTTATTATCAAAATTTTCATTATTTTTCACGACTTTGTTCTTAAGTTCTTTACTGTTCAATTTTATTTATTTTCTTTGTTAAATATCAGACCAACATAAATATATTTATTTAGACTGCTTGGCCTCGAACCTAAGCATGTTGCCTCAATACATTTGAGTTGATCTCGTTTAATTAAATAATTTAAATAGATTAAATGAAAATTTTATTAATTTATTTTAATATAGATTTAGATGAGTTGATTCGTCTAGGTCCGCGCCCTATATGAGTTGATCTGTGACAGATTTGAGTTAATCCGCGAGTCGAAAAATTTATTTTCTTTTAAATTTAAAAATTAAAATAGAAAATTCAATAGATTAGTAGAGTTTGATCCGTTTAAATCATAATTTAAATTTAAAAATTTTAATTTAATGCGTTTAAATTGTAATATAAATTTAAAATTTTAATATTTTTTATTTTTTGAGTGTCTGTGGGTTAATCCACCTAACTTATAATCCATTTTGGATTGAATTAAGTTGAAGATTTTTTAATTTGTCAAATTGGTAGGTTCGCTCGTTATATGATAAATTTCTGACGAATTGATCCGTCCTATTATAGATTGATCAGTTTTACAACTCTAGTGCAAATATAAACCTAAAAACAAGTGAGTCCACTCATGACCCTAATCGACCCGATACAACTTAGACGGACCGAGTGAGAGCCGGCTCATCCCACGTGCCCGACTAACTGACCAAGCACAATTTAAAAATAAAATAATAATAATATGGTATATGAAGTCCTGTATGTCAAGCATCATATTAAAAATAATTATATATAAATTTTATTTTATTTTAGAGATCATTTTCACGATTAAAATTCAGGATTATAAAATTATAGGACGGTTACTTTACTGTTGCATTAAAACTTTCCATCTTCAAATGATGTTTTTGACACAGAGGATACAAGTTATTTAAACTAATAGCCAAGGTACAAATCCTGACACCAGGAGGAAACCTGATCGGACGGTCAATTTGTCCCTCGATGAGGTGTATAGAGCAATCTCCACCTTTGGATCTACTCATGGTCAACATTTAGATCTACCCAAAAGTCTATAAAGCAATCGCCGCTCTCGTTCATCAAGCAATCTCTACTATTACTTCGATCCGGGGACGACGAAGAAGAAGGAGAAGAAGAATGGGGCGATCTCAGATTTGGTTTGCTCTTGGAGCTGTAAATCTAGCTTTGCTCTTCGCCTACGCCTTCGCCGACGGCGACGTGTTAGTTCTCACCGAGGCCAATTTTGAGAAGGAGGTCGGCCAGGATCGTGGCGCCCTTGTCGAGTTCTACGCCCCATGGTATTCCCTTCTCTCTCTCTCTCTCTGATCATGCTTATTCTGTTCTATTTCTTAATAACTCTGGATGATCTGCTGAGGTTTTTGCAACCTTCATCCGGAAGAATCTTTCAGTCAGATCCTTGACGATCTATGTAGTCTGATTTGCGCTTGCTGATTTTCGGTGGTTCTTGTCGTTTTCGTGATGGATTTGGGGACGCTGACTTCACATTTGATGGGAAAATTTGAACGGAGAAAGATAGAACATGAAATTGTCTCATATTTATCTTTGCTTATTGTTTGGAAATCGAAACCTACTTCTGTGGTTGCTACTCCTTTGATGTCGAAATTCTTGCTCTTCGCCATTGTTTCTTCTGGTGTGGAAATTGAAACTACAACTTGTATTTTTTTTTCTTTAGAAGATACACTTGAAATGAACTGTATATGGTTGATTCTCATAACTGATAGTTAGCCAAGACTATAGAAGGTGAATGGAGACTCCATCAACGAGTATCTAGTTTAAAGCAAAGGATCTCTGTGTGTGTATTGCATAATTTTAGCCCTTCTAATACCATTTTGTCACAGGTGCGGACACTGTAAGAAGCTTGCCCCTGAATATGAAAAGCTTGGATCGAGCTTTAAAAAGGCTAAATCTGTTTTGATTGGGAAGGTTAGCATCGTTCTAATCAGGCCAAGAACCATCATCTCTTTTGCTGAATAGGACATGCTCAGATTCCTTTTTTGGTTTTATCCTTTCTGATCATTTTGTGTCTAAATGTCGCACATTACATCAGTGTGCTATATAGTAATTGGTCTTAATTTACTTTTTTTTTTTATATATATTTAGGTGGACTGTGACGAACATAAGAGCTTATGCAGCAAGTATGGAGTGTCAGGATACCCAACAATTCAGTGGTTTCCTAAAGGGTCCTTGGAACCAAAAAAGTGAGCATGATCCTATCCTGGAATTCTATTCATCATTTTGGTTTTATGTTTTCTTTAATCTTTTGCAGAACAGTCTTCTTTTCATATGATGCATAATAAATATGAACAATCATGCAGATATGAAGGTCCACGAACTGCAGAAGCCCTTACTGAGTTTGCGAATACTGAAGGGGGTACATGCAAATTATATTTACTAGAAATTCTTGAATTGACAATTTCAGATATGGTCAAATATTCTTCTTTCACCTGAATTAATTTTTTTTCCTTTTATCTGTGGGCTTATTGTTGTAGGAACAAATGTGAAACTAGCAACTATCCCTTCTAATGTAGTAGTATTGACTCCAGAGACATTTGACCAGATTGTCCTTGATGAAAATAAGGATGTTCTTGTTGAATTCTATGCACCATGGTTAGTGTATTTGCTGAGGTTTTTTTTTTCTTTCCATTTGTAGCACTAGATACTTTTCCTTCAGTGACTCAAGTTTCTTAATCTTCAAACAGGTGTGGCCATTGCAAGCATCTTGCTCCTGTGAGTATTTTAGTTGATACAGTGTTAAGCCTTAGATTAACCTAAGGTCATATTTGCCATGTTTTTAATTATGAAACTACTAGATCTAACCTGATTTTTTTTGTGCAGATATATGAGAAGTTAGCCAATGCATACAAATTGGAAGAGGATGTTGTCATTGCTAACTTGGATGCTGATAAATTCAAGGATTTAGCAGAAAAGTAAGTCTTGAATATGCAATTTTCATATGGTGTACACTGTTGAGTTTCATGGACGATCATAATCTAGAATCTGGTTCTTTATGCTATTAACTAACAAATTGAGGTTGAAAGTTGATGTATTTGTTGATCTGGATTCAGTAAATTGTGTACCTTGAATGCTTCCTTAGTTCTGCTACCTATTTAGATTTTGGAGAAATATTATATGATATTAATGTAGAATAAGTTGAAAGTAGGTATCAGTTATTGAATTCTTTGTATTTTGAAGCTTACCTATTGATAAGTAGTTGTCAAACTGAGAGTTCTGTATTTCTGATCACCAATGTACTAGATTTAGATTTGGAGAATTGTGGTATTGTTATGCCAATTGATACCTTACATGCAGAATCAACATCTGATTGAGAGGAGGATCAGGTTCACTCAAAAGTTCTCGTTTTCTACAAATTTAATACTTGAATTTGTCGATGTTTGAGAGGAAGTGTGATCCAAAAATGCTTCCAACCTTATCCAGCATTCATCTGGCATGAAAATTGTGTGACAATGTGCATTATGACGTGCTATATTATGTGCTTAATCATTATTATTTCTCAAATTATCATGATGAAGTCCTCTTCAGTCAATTTTTTGCTATTTTTTGGTATATCATCCTTACTATGATAGGGTGTTAGTTGGCTTGATATGAATGATTCCATTTAAAAATTCACTATACTAAAGACTATTTAGTCATTTCCTATGTGGGAGGACCAGAATTTTCAACTATGTCGTGCTGAGATTAGTTTGTTAAGTGGGATGCCTTCTGCATTTCAGGTATGGAGTTAGTGGTTATCCTACCTTGAAGTTTTTTCCCAAGGGAAACAAAGCTGGTGAAGATTATGAGGCTGAACGTGAGTTGGATGATTTTGTTAAATTTATTAATGAGAAATGTGGCACAAACCGTGATGCAAATGGTCAACTTACTTCCCAGGTGAGTGATAGATTGTGAAGGACCATATTGACAAACTTTGTTCTTCAGGCATATTTGAAGATTGGTTTGACTAATGTAGGCTGGTATTGTGGCAAGCTTGGATGCTTTAGTGAAGGAGTTCGTGAGTGCTTCCAATGATGAGCAAAAGGCAATTCTCTCTAGAATGGAAGAGGAGGTTGCAAAGCTAACTGGTTCATCTGCAAGGTAAGGCATTTTTCAAGTCTTGAGCTATTGCACTCACTACTACTGGATATGTATATGAATGTGTTGTCAGCTGGTTTCTTCAATGCATTTCTTTTATAACACCATGTTACTTTGTTTTGGTATTCTCTCTCATATTTAAGAATTTCTCTCCCCTTCTCCCCTTATATATATAACATAATGCTTGTACATTTATACTTGATAAGGTTGAACAATGATTAGGAGTGATCCTGGGATGTTATAGTTGATATTTTTTAGTTTATGTTGTGTTATTTTTTAAAAAAACAACTCCAGTTAGACAGTGTTTTGTTGTGTAGTTTTTGATCCTTGATGCTCCTTTTTAGGCAAAACATGAGAACGTTGTGTCCATTATGTCGTGTCTATTCTTAGCTCAACTTTAAATTCTTGGTATCCAGTCCAAGTACAGAGGTCTTGATGACCCTTGGTGATCCCAGTGAAGAGAACTGGAATTACAAATTCCAGAAAGGTGGCAGCTATAGTATAGCTGTATAGGATCAAGGCTGAAAATCCAATGGAAAGGAGGTTGATTGAAGAGGTGTCGGTGCTAAAAGGGGGAAAGGTGGCAGTTATAGTAGAGAATCAAGGCTGAAAATCCAATGGAAAGGAGGTTAATTTAAGAGGTGTTGGTGCTAAAGAGGGTGTTGGCAAGTGCAGGTCGTGTCATGGGTGCAAAAGGGTTTAGAGAGGGTACAGAAGGGTCTCTGGGGAAAACAGAAGGGAGAAACTGTTTTTTTTTTTTTTTGTTATTACAAATATGCTCTTACATCTTTAAAACTTTCGGTTTTCCCTAAACTATGATAGAGCACATGGCCTACCATGCGCTACATTAATCCATCCTGATTGTTAGTCAACCATCATCAGTTCTGGTGGCTTATGTTATGTGCCACAATCTTTTGGAATTGATTGGCTGCATTCTTAGATTTTCATACCCACCATTTGCCACAAGATCCATTTGCCATATCAAGGACTCAAGATGGTGTCCATTATACACAGAGTTGAAGTTTCTCTGTGTTATTACAGATAGTTGATTGTTGGAGGAAGAGATGAACCTTCTCTGCTGTTTGGTTTTCATTCCTTGTTAACACTACATATTGCTGTGCTGATCCCAACTCCCCATTTAGATCGTTTATTTCGCACCATTTTCACTCCTTTGCCATCAACCAAAACAAACACAGATGAATAATGATGAAGGCAAGTAACACAGACCTACTAAACATTAACATCCATGAACATTCCAGATTTAGATATTCTGTTCGTACACATTTGATCATTGAGCTACCTAAATTGTACCTTCTTGGATTTAAGTTGTGTTGATCCTTTGGTTTGTGAAATTTCAGGTACGGCAAGACCTACCTAAAGGCTGCTAAAAGCTCCTTGGAAAAAGGCGCAGATTACGCCAAGAAAGAAATTGAGCGTTTGCAACGCATCTTGGAGAAGGTGAGTACAAAGTTGTTTTCATCTTCTCATTTGAAAACCTAATCACGGCTTATTCGTACATTATGTCAGCCGATCAACACGGTCAAGGCGGACGAGTTCATCATCAAGAAGAACATTCTCGCTACTTTCGCTGCTTGAGCCGTTGTCATCCATAATGACTCCATTTGCACCAAGGTTTTGCCATCAGACATGATTGGAGTGGAGAATACTTACAGCTGGAGATTTTTTAGCCTTCAAATTTGAGATTCCAAATTAATTTTTGTTTTCACTCAAGTAGACTGGGATCTTGTTAATTGTTCAGGACTTTGTTTTAAATACTTATTTGGAAACTTGTTCTTTAGACAAATAATGATGTTAAGCTTGTTCTTTAGTGAATTCGGTGACACCGTGGTCCGATCCATCTAAGCAGTTCAACTAGAACCAAAAATATGGGGCCCTCTTATCGCCAATATTCATGGCTGATGGCTCCAATGTCTGATGTAGGTCTCAACCACAAAGTGGCATCCACCGGTGTAAATAAAGGTGTCGGATAAAGTCGGGTCCGAGTCGCACTCAGCGGGGCCTGTTTCCGTACAGGTTGCATCATGGTGTGGGGCCTGGCCGGGACAGGCTTAGTCAGCCTCCACTGTTCCTCATCCAATTCACTATTTCTATCCTTCCTTCCTCCTCTTCCCCTTCCCAAGCGACCACAAACACCAGCTACCTTCCTCCTCTTCTTCCCAAGTGACTGACCACAAACACGAGCTACTTCTCCTGGAGCAAGCATGGACTTGCTCACTGTCATCGCGACATTAGGCCTTGTGTTTTCGGCTGCGTGTGCCTTTGCGCTTCTTCGCGGATCAAGCAGCAGCAGCAGCAGCAAGGAGAAGAAGCAGAAGCAGTATGCTCCTGCAGTTGGGACAATTCTGCATCAGATTGCCAACATCCGAAGGATTTACGACTACCACACGGAGCTCTCGCGCAAGCACAAAACCTTCAGGTTCTTGAGTCCCTTTTGCCAGTACATCTACACCGCCGATCCTATCGTCGTAGAGTACTTACTCAAGACCAACTTCCAGAATTATGGCAAGGTACTAGCTAGCAAATAGTCTATGGTTGGACTTGGTGTTGAGGTACTTGATTTTGTTTTCACTTTCTTTTCAGGGGTGGTTACACTATGAGAACCTGAAAGATTTGTTTGGCGATGGAATTTTCTCTGTCGACGGGGATAATTGGCGTCGCCAGAGAAAGCTTGCCAGTTATGCGTTCTCCACAAAGGCCCTGAGAGACTTCAGCTCTGCAATCTTCAGAAAAAATGCATCTAAGCTTGCTCATGTCGTTTCCTCCTCTGCTAAAAGTAACGACAAGTTCGATGTTCAGGTAAGTATATATACATGAAGTTGTTGTTTCGGTGTCGAATTCATCTAAATTAAAGCCTTGTGGGGGATTCGTAAAGTGTGAATTTTGCGACGACAGCACTTGCTGATGAAGTCGACAATGGACTCGATATTCAGAATTGGGTTGGGGGTAGAGTTGAATTGCTCGGACAGCTCTGATCAGGGCGGGAATGAGTTTGCGAAATCGTTCGATGCCGCCAACGAGATGCTCATTCTGCGATACGTAAACCCGTTGTGGAAGGTTATGAGGTATCTGAACATTGGATCTGAAGCAAAACTCAGAGAAAAAATTAAGTCTGTCGATGAGTATGTGTACAGATTGATCAGTATCAGGATCGAACAGACTTCAGAGACAGAAAATGAAGAACAAGTAAGTAACTTCTTTTACACCATCAATCTCCTCCTCTGCCAAAAGACTAATGTTTCTTATTCGGTCTGATCTGAACCGGAGAACAGAACGAAGACATCCTGTCGAGATTTATCGACGAGCGAAAAAAGGATCCACAAAGCATCAGCCTTCAGTTCTTGAGGGACATAATGCTGAACTTTGTGCTCGCTGGGAAAGATAGCACAGCAGGCACACTTGCATGGTTCTTCTACTTGATTTGCAAGAACCCTTCTGTTCAGGAGAAGATTCACAAAGAACTCATGGAAGTGACTGAAGCCGCGGAGCCTGCGGCGGATTTCGATGTGTTTGCAGGGACGATAAGCGAGGATTCACTTAACAAAATGCAGTATCTTCATGCTGCACTCACCGAAACACTCAGGCTGTTTCCTCCAGGCCCCGTGGTAAGAAGTGTCAGTCAGTTCAAAGCCTGCCAACCCTGCAGATCTCTATGAAGTGAATTATATTTCGAATAATTTGCAGGACAGTAAGGTTTGCTTCTCGGACGACACTCTGCCTGGAGGCTACACTGTAAGAAAAGATGATGTTGTGTTCTACCAGCCATATCCAATGGGCAGGATGGAGTACTTGTGGGGTGTCGATGCCGAAGCTTTTCGCCCGGAGAGGTGGCTGAACGACGATGGCATCTTCCAACCTGAAAGCCCATACAAATTCACAGCTTTCCAAGTAAGAAACGATCTGAGTGTCCGTCCAGCTTTACGGTTCGAAAATCGCACAAGTTTGATTAAGGCTGCTAATTGTGTTACGTTGTTTGCTTTGCTTTCAGGCTGGGCCAAGGCTGTGCTTGGGGAAAGAGTTTGCCTACAGACAAATGAAGATATTCGCAGCGGTGCTGCTGAGATTCTTCGAGTTCAAGCTCAGCGAAGAGGGGAAGGTTGCGCGCTTCAAAGCCTCGATGACTTTGCTGATCGACGGAGGCCTCTTCCTCGAAGCGCGCCGTAGATGAAACTTTCTCAACTTTCTCTTCTAAAAGAAGAAATTTGATTCTATGATAATGGTAAATTATTCTTGAATAATATTTATGAATAAATTTATAATATAAATTCACTAACTAATTAAAAATATAAATATTTTAAATAATTAAACATACTTGAAATGAAAGCTTAATGCTAGTAAATCGAAAAATTAAATTTGGACCACCATTTCAAATGATTGGATTTATTTTAGGCTGTTTATTTCCTTTAATTTTTTATGAATCAAAATTTAATTAAAATTTAATCAACTAATTCCATATTTAGTAAATTGAGTACAAAATTTATCACACTTCTACTTAAAAAATATTCAACAAAGTCATCTAAATATTATTTTAACCTAGTGATTGAATGGTGCTCCTTTATTTCTATTTTAAGTTTCATCTAATCCAATTTTAAATCCAGCCGGATCCTATAGCATCATACAGATAATGTATAATATCGAAATGAATGTTCCTTGGCGTTCAAGAAGAGAATTTTTTATTTTCTCTAGGTCACGTATTTCGCTGTGGATTTAAAATGACGTGTGCAGTTACGTCATCACATCACTTACCCTCAAATTATTTAAAATTAATGCGTTGGTCAAACCTTCTCGCCTCCTGCGCCAATAGATAGCGCCGGCGATGTACTCAGCCACCGGCATCAATTGCACTCCCATGGCCGGAGCTGCGGCGGAGGACGTGAAGGTTTTGGGCCTCCCGCATAGCCCCTTCGTCATCAGAGTCCTCATCGCCCTCCGCCTCAAGAGAGTCGAGTATGAGCTCGTGGAGGTGCAGTGTCGCGGAGCCGAAGAGCGAGATCCTGGTGAAGTCCAACCCGGTGTACAAGAAGATCCCCGTGCTGCTCCACCGCGGAAAATCTATCTGCGAGTCTGCCGTCATCGTCCAGTACATCGACGAGGAGGGGTCCGACGGCGGTGGATCCTCCTCCATCCTCCCCGCCGACCCCTTCGACCGCGCCCTCGCTCGGTTCTG
Source organism: Curcuma longa (assembly GCF_044706935.1). Classification (NCBI taxonomy): domain Eukaryota; kingdom Viridiplantae; phylum Streptophyta; class Magnoliopsida; order Zingiberales; family Zingiberaceae; genus Curcuma; species Curcuma longa. Next base: position 18,289,470 of record NC_133864.1, read on the forward strand.
GGCCGCCTACATCGACGACAAGGTAAAGGTCCCTGTTTTCGCAATCCATCAAATTAAAAACAAAACATTTGATCCGATTTCTTCGATTTGTACCAGTTGCCTGCTCCAGTTAGGGCTTTGAGGTGGGAGACAGAGGCGGAGAAGGCGGCGGAGTTGGCCGGGCAAATCCGGCAGGCGCTGGGGCTCCTGGAAGAGGCCTTTGTGGAGTGCGGCAAAGGGAAGGGCTTCTTCGGAGGGGACGCCGTCGGCTACCTGGACATCGCTCTGGGGAGTTGCCTGGGGTGGATCAGGGCGCTGGAGAAGGCCAAAAGCGTCAAGCTTTTGGATGCGGAGAAGCTTCCTCGGCTGACAGGATGGGCGGAGCGGTTCCTGGCGGAGGAGTCAGTGAAGGGGCTGGTGCCAGACGCCGATAAGTATCAGAAGTTTTACGCGGCCGCCGCGGCGAGGACGAGCGCTACTCCTGCTGCATAAGAATCGTACAGTGTGAATTAGGGTTTGAGAGTCGAAATTTCTCCTGAAAATAATAAATAATAAATAAATGGGATACACATCAAATACATGAAGTCTTCAAACATTTATGAAGTAAAATAACAAATCTAAACCTAGTGAAAAATTCGTATCTACCTTGTTTTTGAACTCAGTTACGATCGTAGTTATATATCTTGTATATGTATTAATGTACAATCAACCTCGAGTTAAGATTAATCAAGTTTGGTTGAACAAGCTTGAGTTGGTTCTAATTGATTTTGATGTTTGATCAATATATTTATTGATGAGAGCGAAACATAAATAGAAGGAGAGCGAAACATAAAATAGGAGTTATTACAGAAGAAGATTGTTGGTGTAATCGTTCTTAGATTAGATTGACCAAGATTGATTTGAATGTATATGAATTAAGCGAAAAGTCAAGTTGGTTAATGTTGATTGAATATTTGATGGTGAAAAGTTCAACTGGATCACGGTTGATCGGATATTTAGTAGTCAAAATTCGAATAGAAAGATAATAAGAGAGAAATCTAAGTGGATCACAATTAATCTAACATTTGATGTTTGGAAATCAAATAGAAAGTTAGCATAAGAGGTGAAGTTTAAGTGGATTATGAAGGACCAAACACTTAATGATTAAAAGTTCAACAGAGAGTTGGTAAAGACAAATTCTAAATAGGTTATGGAGGATCGGACACTTAGCATGAGATGTGCAATCTAAGTGAGTTAAGATTGCGTGAATATTTGACAATGAAATAAGTCCAAACAAATCAAGGAGTACTGAATATTTGACAATAGGAAAGCTTAATAGGTCATGGAGGACTGATATTAGGCAGAGAAGAAAAGTCATGACAGATCATAGATAGTCAGATGTTAGGTATGAGATGATAACTAAAGTCCAAATAAATCAAGAAGGATCAGATGTTTGACACTGATGAAGTCCTGACAAATCAAAGTTGATTGAATGCTATGTAATGGTGAAGTTCTAATTAACATATCAATATTGATCAGATGTCAAGCAATGATGAAATCTTAATAGGTCAATGTTGACTGGATGTTAAGCTAGAAAATCCTGATAGGCTGAGGTCAATCGAATACTAGATAAGGCAAGATTTCAACATTAATATGGTTGAAATAGAGATATCAATCATCTACTAGGGGGTAATAATCAATTGATGAACCTTTAAATCCTGAATTTGAGGTTTGAGAGGATTTAAGGAGGGTTGTTGCACAATGATCAACTATTGGGTTTAAACAATTAACAGATGATATTGTTGCAACAAACAAAATGTTTGAAACTCATCTGATTAACTCAATTGATTATGATCAGTCAATTGATGATGTGGAGTAGTCGATTGTTGTTACTGTTGCAACGAACAAAATATTTTGAACTCGACTGTGAGACTTGACTATTTAGGTAGCAGTCAATTGATGGTCATGAGCAATCGACACTTGTGCTCAAAGTTAAGCTAGAAAGAGACATTCTGTAGGCGCAATTGACTGATGGGTACATTCAGTCAACTGTCAGGCGAAAATCAGCTCTAACTTGGAGGCTATAAAAGAAGAATTTGTGAAAGATTTTGACGTTGATTTTTTAGGGTTATAGAAGAGAGTGTTATTGCATTTCTAGACTTTCAATAGGCAATCTAAAGCAACTACAAAGCGAGATTCATTGTAAATTATTATTTATATTATATTTCATTTTCATCATGATACTCCGTAATAATCTGCGATTGTTAGGGATAGACCGGTTGGGTTAAGTCCGTAAGAAAGGAGATTAGGTTTGGTGTTAAGACCTTGTAAGATATAACTCGAAAGTAGAGTTGGAGTCATGCAATGTTCAAGAAATCAGGTTCAGAATTATAAGGTGCTCAAGAAGCGGAGTCGAAGTCAAAAGATGCTCAAGAATTTGATTCAAAATCTAAAGGTGTTCAAGAGTCAAAAACAAAACTATGAAATACTTAGGAAACATATCTAGACCAAAGTGTGTTCAAGAGACAGACGCAGAGTCAAATAATAAGAGAAGCGTATACATTTAATTTAATTCCGAAGGTAAAAAAAAACTATTAATAATGATCATTATAAGTAGAGGTTTCAAATGATTATTATAAGTAGAGGTTTCAAATGATTATTACTACATGAGAATGTAATGATGATCTACACTATCATAAAAGAAAAATATTAATATCATAAAAGATATTATTGCATAATAACAATTATAAAAGAAATATCATAGTTCAAAAGAAATGAGACTAAGATTGAATGCTTACTTTTCATACATTTTTTACTATCTACTATTTTCTGTTGCCATCTGACTTGAACATCAAATTTTATTATATCACATCTTTATTTTTGTGTACATATGATTTTAACCTAGTCGATTGAATGGCACATACCTCCTTTATTTCATTATGGATTAACGTGACGTGAGCAGCCACGTAATCACACTTACCATAAAATTATTCAAAATTAACAACACAAATAGAATGTTCCAACCAATACACCGTGGATGGTTCAAATCAAGGCTTCAGCCGACATGCACAATCCTCCGGAGATAAGAGAGATCCTGAAAAGCACTTCAAATGAGAGTTAGAATGGTGCCGAAGTTGGGTACCGACAAACCACTCTGACGCTCAAGTTAAAATTTGGCGTAAGGAAGGAATCTTATGACTTGAAGAAATTGGGATAAATATGTGTGTGTACCTTTGCCTATAGGCATGAGCTACCTTTCTATAGTAGCTGATCTCCGAAATATTAGCAATATATCGCTGGAGAAATATTCGGATAGACTGGTTCTCCCTTGGATTTCGTTTGTTGATTAGTTCCTATTATTGCGGAAGAATTGGTTCTGTTCTTTTTCCAATTTGAGCGGAACGACTGCTTCTTTAAATAAGCGTCATATGTCGAAAGCTGCTCTTGCATGTTAAAACTGCATCATGAGGTTGGCACATGACGCTGGAGGCGCCGAGTCACGAGACCGGCACATGAAGCTGAAGACATGTTGAGACCGAGTCACGAGGTCGGCATATAATGCTGGAGACGTGCCGAGACCGAGTCATGAGATCGGCACATGAAGCTGGAGATGTGCCGAGACCGAATCACAAGGTCGGCACATGAAGCTGTGCCAGGACCGAGAGGCCGGAGTTTCATTTAATTTCAATAATTAATCGATACTTAGATTTACTGGATTTCCTTCACACCTCCTTCTAACAAATATCCACGTAACCCAAAAACAACCTTACCAGATCATAGAACATTAGTTAAACCTTCTCGCCTCCCGCGCCTAAAAATAGTAGAACCACCGCCGGCGATATACTCAGCCACCGGCATCAATGTGCACTCCGATGGCCGGAGCTGCGGCAGAGGACGTGAAGGTTTTGGATCTCCCGACGAGCTCCTTCGTCATCAGGGTATAAAATTTTTTATGAATCAAAATTTAATAAAAATTTAATCAACTAATTCCATATTTAGTAAATTGAGTATAAAATTTATCACACTTCTACTTAAAAAAATATTCAACAAAGTTATCTAAATATTATTTTAACCTAGTCGATTGAATGGTGCTCATTTATTCCTATTTTAAGTTTCATATAATCCAATTTTAAATCCAGCCGGATCCATTAGCATCATATAGATAATGTATAATATCGAAATGAATGTTTCTTGGCGTTCAAGAAGAGAATTTTTTTAGTTTCTCTAGGTCACGTATTTCGCTGTGGATTTAAAATGACGTGGGCAGTTACGTTATCACACTCACTTACCCTAAAATTATTTAAAATTAGTGCGTTGGTCAAGCCTTCTCGCCTCCCGCGCCTATAGATAGCGCCGGCGATGTACTCAGCACCGGCATCAATTTGCACTCCCATGGCCGGAGCTGCGGCGGAGGACGTGAAGGTTTTGGGCCTCCCGCTTAGCCCCTTCGTCATCAGAGTCCTCATCGCCCTCCGCCTCAAGGGAGTCGAGTATGAGCTCATGGAGGTGCGGATCGCGGAGCCGAAGAGCGAGATCCTGGTGAAGTCCAACCCGGTGTACAAGAAGGTCCCCGTGCTGCTCCACCGCGGAAAATCTATCTGCGAGTCTGCCTTTGTCGTCCAGTACATCGACGAGGAGTGGTCCGATGGCGGTGGATCCTCCTCCATCCTCCCCGCCGACCCCTTCGACCGCGCCCTCGCTCGGTTCTGGGCCGCCTACATCGACGACAAGGTAAAGGTACCTGTTTTCGCAATCCATCAAATTAAAAACAAAACATTTGATCCGATTTCTTCGATTTGTACCAGTTGCCTGCTCCAGTTAGGGCTTTGAGGTGGGAGACAGAGGCGGAGAAGGCGGCGGAGTTGGCCGAGCAAATCTGGCAGGCGCTGGGGCTCCTGGAAGAGGCCTTTGCGGAGTGCGGCAAAGGGAAGGGCTTCTTCGGAGGGGACGCCGTCGGCTACCTGGACATCGCTCTAGGGAGTTGCCTGGGGTGGATCAGGGCGCTGGAGAAGGCCAAAAGCGTCAAGCTTTTGGATGCGGAGAAGCTTCCTCGGTTGACAGGATGGGCGGAGCGGTTCCTAGCGGAGGAGTCAGTGAAGGGGCTGGTGCCAGACGTCGATGAGTATCAGAAGTTTTACGCAGCCGCCGAGGCGAGGACGAGCGCTACTCCTGCTGCATAAGAATCGTACAGTGTGAATTAGGGTTTGAGAGTCGAAATTTCTCCTGAAAATAATAAATAATAAATAAATGGGATACAAATCAAATACATGAGGTCTTCAAACATTTATGAAGTAAAATAACAAATCTAAACCTAGTGAAAAATTCATATCTACCTTGTTTTTGAACTCAGTTACGATCGTAGTTATATATCAGCGCGTTTCATATATGTATTGATACAATCGACCTCTAGTTAAGATTGATCAAGTTTGGTTGAACAAGCTCGAGTTGGTTTGAATTGATTTTGATGTTTGATCAATATATTTATTGATAAGAGCGAAACATAAATAGAAGGAGAGCGAAACTTAAATAGGAGTTATTGCAGAGGAAGATTGTTGGTATAATCATTCTTAGATTAGATTGACCAAGATTGATTTGAATGTATATGGATTAAGCTAAAAGTCAAGTTGGTTAATGTTGACTGGATATTTGACAGTGAAAAGTCTAACTGGATCACAGTTGATCGGATATTTAGTGGTCAAAATTCTAATAGAAAGATGATAAGAGAGAAATCTAAGTGGATCACGATTAATCAAACATTTGATGTTTGGAAATCAAATAGGGAGTTAGCATAAGAGATGAAGTTCAAGTAGATCATGAAGGACCAAACACTTAATAATTAAAAGTTCAACAGGAAGTTGGTAAAGACAAATTTCAAATAAGGTATGGAGGATCGGACACTTGGCATGAGATGTGCAATCTAAGTAAGTTAAGATTGAGCGAATATTTGACAATGAAAGAAGTCCAAACAAATCAAAGAGTACTGAATATTTGACAATAAGAAAGCTTAATAGGTTATGGAGGACTGATATTAGGCAGAGAAGAAAAGTCTTGACAGATCATATAGATAGTCAGATGTTAGGCACAAGATGATAATTAAAGTCCAAATATATCAAGAAGGATCAGATGTTTGACAGTGATGAAGTCCTGACAGATCAAAGTTGACTGAATACTATGCAATGATGAAGTTCTAACATATCAATATTGATCAGATGTCAGGCAATGATGAAATCCTAATAGTTCAAGGTTGACCAGATGTTAAGCTAGGAAATCCTGATAGGCTGAGGTCAATCGAATACTAGACAAGGCAGGATTTCAACCTTGGTAAGGTTGAAATAGAGGTAGCAATCAGCTACTAGGGGGTAATAATCAATTGATGAATCTTTAAATCCTAAATTTGAGATTTGAGAGGATTTAAGGAGGGTTGTTGCACAATAATCAACTATTGGGTTTAAACAATTAACAAATGATATTGTTACAACAAACAGAATGTTTGAAACTCATCTGATTAACTCGATTGATTACGATCAGTCAATTGATGATGTGCAGTAGTCAACTATTGTTACTGTTGCAACGAACAAAATATTTTGAACTCGATTACGAGACTTGACTATTTAGGTAGCAGTCAATTGATGGTTATGAGCAATCGACACTTGTGCTCAAAGTTGAGCTGGACAGAGACATTCTGTAGGCGCAATTGATTAATGGAAACATTTGGTCAACTGTCAAGTGGAAATCAGCCCCAACATGAAAGCTATAAAAGAAGGATTTGTGAAAGATTTTGACGTCGATATTTTAGGGCTATAGAAGAGAGTGTTGTTGCATTTCTAAACTTTCAATAGGCAATCTAAAACAACTACAAAGCGAGATTCATTGTAAATTATTATTTATATTATATTTCATTTTCATCATGATACTCCGTAATAATCTGCAATTGTTAGGGATGGACCGATTGGATTAAGCCCGTAAGGAAGGAGATTGGATTTGGTGTTGGGACCTTGTAAGATATCACTCGGAAGTGGAGTCGGAGTCAAGCAATGTTCGAGAAATCAGGTTCAGAATTATAAGGTGCTCAAGAAGCGGAGTCGAAGTCAGAAGATGCTCAAGAATTGAATTCAAAATCTAAAGGTGTTCAGGAGTCAAAAATAAAACTATGAAATACTTAGGAAACATATCTACACCTAAAGTGTGTTCAGGAGGCGGACGCAGAGTCAAATAATAAGAGAAGCGCATATTTAATTTAATTCCGAAGACAAAAAGAAAACTATTGATAATGATCATTATAAGTAGAGGTTTCAAATGATTATTACTATATGAGAATGTAATGATGATGTACACTATCATAAAAGAAAAATATTAATATCATAAAAGATATTATTACATAATAACAACTATAAAAGAAATATTATAGTTCAAAAGAAATGAGACTCACATTGAATGCTTACTTTTCATACAGTTTTTACTATCTACTATTTTTTGTTGTCATCTGACTTGAACATCGAATTTTATTATATCACATCTTTATTTTTGTGTACATATGATTTTAACCTAGTCGATTGAATGACATATACCTCCTTTATTTCATTAGAGCACCCCCAACCCGCATTCAACGCGCGTTCATCGAGGGTGTTATAACGCCCGACCCCAATGTGGAGCGTTAAAACACTTGAACGCGTTCAAGTGCTATGGGGAGGGCCAGCCTGGCCCACCCCGCATGTATTTTTTTATTATTTTATTTTATTTTTATTATTTTATTATTTTATTATTTAAATATATTTATTAAACGGTTAGTTTTAACAGCCATTAACGGTTAGTTTTAATTTTTATTAAAAAAATATAAATTTTAAAATTAAAAATTAAATAAAATGGTTAGTTTTTTAACGATTATTTTTTAACAGCTAGTTTAAAATTTTGTCTATAAATATCTACCAATGTGTACATATTTTTTTATTCTAACTCACTGTACTCTCCAATTCTACTTTCTAAATATTCTCCTCATCTATTTTTTAAAGTCCCTACAATCTTATTTTCTATTCAAAATGGATGAAAATAATAGGGCTTTTTTTTTTTACAAATTTCTTGAATTCTACAAACAGCCCACAAGAATATTTATTTTCCCAAAATCTACAAATTCCACCAAATTATCAATACTCATATTCATTTCCAAATATGTCGTTTCCTCCACAAAATCTTCAAAATTTCCAAGGTTTTGGAAATTCTTTGAATCATCCGAATTATGCTCCTCGAAGTCCATATCAACCGCTTCCAGCCGAATATTGACAAAATATGAGCCATCCGTATTTCATGTCGTCGTTTGTTCATAGATATGGTACCCCACAATTACTGGTATGTCTTTCACTCCTCCGATGTCGAATGAACCTGCAACACTAACTTTTGTCTCGGAGACTCAATTTTTCGATCGGGAATCCCCAATTGAGGTGGTCAATTTTGAAAAAGTGGTTTCAAATGCTGAGGGTACAAGAAAGCGTTTAAGTTGGACAAAGGTTGAAGATGAGGTCTTAGCGAGAAGTTTTGTCTGTTGAGTTTAAAGAATGTCCACATCTCCACAATGGCATGATATTGTCCACTTTGGGCCTAAGCGCTCATGACTTTGTTCTTGGGCTCTCCCCAAAAGGCCTCATGCCAATGGAGATACTTTCCATCCTTTTAAACCCATGATCTTTCCCATGTGTTTTAGATGTGTGACTATGTTTGCACCCTTGCAACCCAACAATCTCCCCCTCAAACAAAGGACCACAAACCCCCCCCCCCTCAACGTCGTTTTTGATGTCTAAATCGTTGATCCACCAGGACTTTTTGCCCTTCGGTCCACCCGACCTACTAGGACTTCCCACCTAGTCGCAACTAGGACTTTGTTCTTGGGCTCTCCCCAAAAGGCCTCATACCAATGGAGATACTTTCCATCCTTTTAACCTCATGATCTTTTCCATGTACTTTAGATGTGGGACTATGTTTGCACCCTTACAACCCAACAATCCCCTCGATCCACCAGGACTTTTTGCCCCTCGATCCACCCGACCTACTAGGACTTCTCACCTAGTCGCAACTAGGACTTTTTGCCCCTCGGTCCACCCGACCTACTAGGACTTCTCACTTGGTGTCTCGTCCTCTTGATTTAGACACGGGAGCACCACTTCCTTTATTTTTAAGGTTCAAACCACATGGTTAGATCTGGATCATGGCTCATCCGGCGGTTTATCCGGTGAAAAGCGGTCTCGCTCTGATACCACTTGTTAGAACCGATGAAATTAAAATATCTCCACAATGGTATGATATTGTCCACTTTGGGCCTAAACCCTCATGGCTTTGTTCTTGGGCTCTCCCCAAAAGGAAGTGAGTGATCCCATGTCTGAATCAAGAGGACCAGACACCGGGCAGGAAGTCCTAGTAGGTCGGGTGGACCGAGGGGCAGGAAGCCCTGGTGGGTCGAGGATTCAGATATCAAGCGGAGGCTTTCCGTTTGAGGGAGGCCTGTGGTGCTTTATTTGAGGGGGGTCTAAATCCTCGACCCACCAGGGTTTCCTGCCCCTCGGTCCATCCGACCTACTAGGACTTCCTGCCCGGTGTCTGGTCCTCTTGATTCAGACACGGGATCACCCACTTCCTTTGTTTAAGGTTCAAACCACATGGTTAGATCTGGATCATGGCTCATCCGGCGGTTAGTCCGATGAAGAGCGGTCTCGCTTTGATATCAATTGTTGAGTCTAAAGAATGTCCACATCTCCATAATGGCATGATATTGTCCACTTTGGGCCTAAGCCCTCATGACTTTGTTCTTGGGCTCCCCAAAAGGCCTCATGCCAATGGAGATACTTTTCATCCTTTTAAACCCATGATCTTTCCCATGTGTTTTAGATGTGGGACTATGTTTGCACCCTTGCAACCCAACATTGTCACTATCAGTGATGATCCAATAATCGGTAATGATCAAAAGGCGGATGCTTTTTGGGGACGTGTTGCAAGCTACTATGAGAATCGTCCCTCAGGTTCAAAGACCAGAAGTGCAAATGTTATACGGTCACATTGGCACAATACAATCCAAAAGAAGGTATATCGATTCAATGCAAATTACAATAGTGTTTACAGTGCATATCGAAGTGGTCACAGTGACGAAGATATATTAAGGTTTGCATATATGAAAAATATCAATCTGAAAATAATGGCGTTGCATTCAATCTTGAGCATGTGTGGAGAATTGTTAAAGACCGTCCAATATTTACTCCACAGTCTGTTGATCACTTTGTGGCCACAAAGAAGACGAGGACCTTAGAGTCGGGAGTAAGCAACACCTCTTCCAACTAAAATGTGAGTATAGACCTGGATGATGAAGATACTCATCTAATGAGACAAAAGGCAGTAAAAAGAAAGGGGAAAGAGAAAGTAAAATCGACCATGAATGATCTAGCAATAAACTACAATAATATTTTCGTAAAGTTCACTGAGTACACAAGCGTGAAGAAGTCCGAAGTCGATCTGAAGCAAAAACAACTCGAAGTAGAGGAGATTAAGACAAAAGCTGCGTTGTCCAAATATGAAACTAAGAATCATCACTTGAAGTTGAAGGAGTACAAAATATTGAACAAAGACACCTCGCAGATGACAAAGGAGCAGCTTATCATACATGAATATTTATGCCAGGATATTAGGTCGAGATGGAATATCTAAATTGTTTATTCAATATTTATTTTCTAATATTATTGTATTTTCGAGTGATTGTAATTTTTAATTATTGTATTTCTCATTTCGACTAATGTGATTTTCAATTATTATAATTTTGTAAAATAGTCATAGTAAATTAGCCGTTGGAAACTAGCTGTTGTAACTAGCCGTTAAAAATTAACTGTTACAAACTAAACGTTACAAACTAGTCGTTGTAAACTAACCGTTGAAACTAGCCGTTCCAACTAGACGTTGCATGAGAAAAATAATATATATAGACACATTGTGCTACGAGATTTTCATTCGACTATCATATCATTTCTCAAACACATATACTAAAACGTGTTTCCCCCAAAAATGTCTCATTCTACATGTAGCTCTAGCTCAAGTTCCAGCTTGACAAGCGAAGACGAAGTCCATGTTGAAATCAATGAGCAAGTTTATGATCCGGGTGTAGAACTGATGTTATTGGTTCTTCAACAACACCAACAACTTATGGAAGCATATCAAAGGAGGGACACACGCAAAAGAAAAAGGTTCATCCAAAGAAATCGTGAAGTCGGACATGAGAGGCTCGTCAATGATTATTTCTCTATAAACCCGATGTATCACTGAAATATTTCGAAGACAATTTCGAATGCGTAGAGAGTTATTCCTCTGCATAATGAATGTATTAGAGAATCATTTAGCGTTTTTTCAACATAGGGACGATGTTGTGCGAAGAAAAGGATTGTCACCACTACAAAAATGCGTCGTTGCGATTCGTCAACTGGCTTATGGAGTCCCTACCGACCATCTTGACGAGTACCTACGTATGGATGAATCAACTACCATCAGGTGGTCTTTTCAAGTTTTGCAAATATGTGGTTGAAATATTTGGTGATAGGTACTTGAGAAGGCCAAATGCTGATGATGTTCAACGTCTTCTTCAAATGCATATGAGAGACACGACTTCCCTGGCATGTTGGGTAGCCTTGATTGCATGCACTGTAAATGGAAAAATTGCTCAGTTGCTTGAAAAGGTCAATTTACAAGGGGACATGGGTCACCAACAATCGTACTTGAAGCGGTCGCGTCCCATGACTTGTGGATATGACATGCATTTTTGGAGTCACTGGTTCACGTAACGATATTAATGTGTTATATGAATCTCCCATATTCAACAATGTCTTGCAAGGAAATACTCCGGAGATTAATTTCACAGTGAACGACACTGCATATACGAAGGGTTATTATCTAACAGATGGAATATATCTAGAGTGAGCTACTTTCGTTAAGACTTTTCCTTACCTGGAGGATATCCCAAGAGGAAATTGTTTAAGGAAAGACAAGAGTCTGCAAGAAAAGATGTCGAACTGGCATTTAGGGTGCTCCAATCTTGATGGGCGATTGTTAGAGGTCCAGCTCGTTATTGGTATAGGAAAAAGTTAAAACAAATCATGTTAGCATGTATTATTTTGTATAACATGATAGTTGAGGATGAGGGAGCTTACGTGATAAATTGGTACAATGATGAAGATGACGAACCCGCACAACCTATCCATGGCTCAAATCAAGGATTTCAAGATTATCTTCGGATAAATTCTGAGCTACATGATACTCAAGTTCATCACCAACTTCGCGCTGACTTAGTTGAGCATATTTGGAGGCGGTACAATAATAATCCGTGAATTAATATTTCATATGTTATTTTTAATTTCATTATAGTGTGGTTTATTCTAAGTTATTATTGTATTTCAATTTTATAATTACATGCCAATTTTAAATAAATTTTATTTTCTCAACTTTGTAATTTTAACTGTTTATTAATTATTATAAGACACACCAACTTTTTAATATTATTTTTTAAAAATACTAAAATTATTATTTTAAAAGTAAGATTATTATTAAAAATAATAATAATAATTTTAATGTTTTAAAATATTTTTTAAATGTATTTATTTAATATATATAATTTTAAGATGATTGAGTCGATGGTGGGACCCATAAATAATGAGTGTTAATGTTAATAGAAATGTAGGTGAAAGAAATATGTTATTATAATGAGTATGTGGTAGTGGACTCTATGCTCTTTAATGAGGTAGAGGGCGTTATAACACCCTTGCATTGCGGATGCTCTCATCGATTAACGTGACATGAGCAGCCATGTAATCACACTTCCCATAAAATTATTCAAAATTAACAACACAAATAGCATTAGTTAAACCTTCTCGCCTCCCGTACCTAAAAATAGCAGCACCACTACCATCGATGTACTCAACCACCGGCATCAATTTGCACTCCGATGGCCGGAGCTGCGGTAGAGGTCGTGAAGGTTTGAGGTCGTGAAGGTTTTGGGTCTCCCGACGAGCCCCTTCGTCATCAAGGTATAAAATTTTTTATGAATCAAAATTTAATTAAAATTTAATCAACTAATTCCATATTTAGTAAATTGAGTACAAAATTTATCACACTTCTACTTAAAAATTATTCAACAAAGTCATCTAAATATTATTTTAACCTAGTCAATTGAATGGTGCTCCTTTATTTATATTTTAAGTTTCATCTAATCCATTTTAAATCCAGCCGGATCCTATAGCATCATGCAGATAATGTATAATATCGAAATGAATGTTCCTTGGCGTTCAAGAAGAGAATTTTTTATTTTCTCTAGGTCACGTATTTCGCTGTGGATTTAAAATGACGTGGGCAGTTACGTCATCACACTCACTTACCCTCAAATTATTTAAAATTAGTGCGTTGGTCAAGCCTTCTCGCCTCCCGCGCCTATAGATAGCGCCGGCGATGTACTCAGCCACCGGCATCAATTGCACTCCCATGGCCGGAGCTGTGGTGGAGGACGTGAAGGTTTTGGGCCTCCCGCTTATCCCCTTCGTCATCAGAGTCCTCATCGCCCTCCGCCTCAAGAGAGTCGAGTATGAGCTCGTGGAGGTGCAGATCGCGGAGCCGAAGAGCGAGATCCTGGTGAAGTCCAACCCGGTGTACAAGAAGATCCCCGTGCTGCTCCACCGCGGAAAATCTATCTGCGAGTCTGCCGTTATCGTCCAGTACATCGACGAGGAGTGGTCCGATGGCAGTGGATCCTCCTCCATCCTCCCCGCCGACCCCTTCGACCGCGCCCTCGTTCGGTTCTGGGCCGCCTACATCGACGACAAGGTAAAGATCCCTATTTTTGCAATCCATCAAATTAAAAACAAAACATTTGATCCGATTTCTTCGATTTGTACCAGTTGCCTGCTCCAGTTAGGGCTTTGAGGTGGGGGACAGAGGCGGAGAAGGCGGCGGAGTTGGCCGGGCAAATCCGGCAGGCGCTGGGGCTCCTGGAAGAGGCCTTTGTGGAGTGCGGCAAAGGGAAGGGCTTCTTCGGAGGCGACGCTGTCGGCTACTTGGACATCGCTCTGGGGAGTTGCCTAGGGTGGATCAGGGCGCTGGAGAAGGCCAAAAGCGTCAAGCTTTTGGATGCGGAGAAGCTTCCTCGGCTGACAGGATGGGCGGAGCGGTTCCTGGCGGAGGAGTCCGTGAAGGGGCTGGTGCCAGACGCCGATGAGTATCAGAAGTTTTACGCAGCCGCCGAGGCGAGGACGAGCGCTACTCCTGCTGCATAAGATTCGTACAGTGTGAATTAGGGTTTGAGAGTCCAAATTTCTCCTGAAAATAATAAATAATAAATAAATGGGATACACATCAAATACATGAAGTCTTCAAACATTTATGAAGTAAAATAACAAATCTAAACCTAGTGAAAAATTCGTATCTACCTTGTTTTTGAACTCAGTTACGATCGAAATTATATATCTCATTTCATATATGTATTGATACAATCGATCTCTAGTTAAGATTGATCAAATTTGGTTGAACAAGCTCGAGTTGATTTGAATTAATTTTGATGTTTGATCAATATATTTATTGATGAGAGCGAAATATAAATAAGAGGAGAGCGAAACGTAAATAGGAGTTATTGCAGAGGAAAATTGTTGGTGTAATCGTTTTTAAATCAGGTTGACCAAGATTGATTTGAATGCATATGGATTGAGCGAAAAGTCAAGTTGGTTAATGTTGACTGGATATTTGATGGTGAAAAGTCTAACTGGATCACGGTTGATCGGATATTTAGTGGTCAAAATTCTAATAGAAAGACGATAAGAGAGAAATCTAAGTGGATCACGATTAATCGAACATTTGATGTTCAGAAATCAAATAGGAAGTTAGCATAAGAGATGAAGTTCAAGTGGATCGTGAACTACCAAACACTTAATGATTAAAAGTTCAACAAGGAGTTGGTAAAGACAAATTTCAAATAGGTTATGGAGGATCAGACACTTGGCATAAGATGTGCAATCTAAGTGAGTTAAGATTGAGCGAACATTTGACAATGAAAGAAGTCCAAACAAATCAAAGAGTACTAAATATTTGACAATAAGAAAGCTTAATAGGTCATGGAGGACTGATATTAGGCAAAGAAGAAAAGTCCTGACAGATCATATAGATAGTCAGATGTTAGGCATGAGATGATAATTAAAGTCCAAATATATCAAGAAGGACCAGATGTTTGACAGTGATGAAGTCCTGACAGATTAAAGTTGACTGAATGCTATGTAATGATGAAGTTCTAACATATCAATATTGATCAGATGTCAAGCAATGATGAAATCCTAATAAATCAAGGTTGATCGGATGTTAAGCTAGGAAATCCTAATAGGCTGAGGTCAATCAAATACTAGACAAGGCAAGATTTCAACCTTAGTATGGTTGAAATAGAGATATCAATCGGCTACTAGGGGTAATAATCAACTAATGAACCTTTAAATATCGAATTTGAAGTTTAAGAGGATTTAAGGAGGGTTGTTGCACAATAATCAACTGTTGGGTTTAAACAATTAACAAATGATATTGTTGCAACAAACAGAATGTTTGAAACTCATCTGATTAACTTGATTGATTACGATCAATCAATTGATGATGTGGAGTAGTCGACTATTGTTACTGTTGCAACGAACAAAATATTTTGAACTCGACTGCGAGACTTGACTATTTAAATAGCAGTCAATTGATGGTCATAAACAATCGACACTTGTGCTCAAAGTTGAGCTAGAAAGAGACATTCTGTAGGCGATTGACTGATGGGTGCATTCAGTCAACTGTCAAGTGGAAATCAATCCCGACTTAAAGGCTATATAAAAGAAGGATTTGTAAAAGATTTTGATGTCAATTTTTGAGGGTTATAGAAGAGAGTGTTATTGCATTTCTAGACTTTCAATAGGCAATCTAAAACAACTACAAAGCAAGCGAGATTCATTATAAATTATTATTTATATCATATTTCATTTTCATCATGATACTCCGTAATAATCTGCAATTGTCAGGAATGGACCAATTGGGTTAAGCTTGTAAGGAAGGAGATTGAATTTGATGTTGGGGCCTTTAAGATATCACTTGGGAAGTGAAGTGGGAGTCATGCAATGTTTGAGAAATCAAGTTCAGAGTTATAAGGTGCTTGAGAAGCGGAGTCGAAGTCAGAAGGTGCTCAAGAATTGGATTCAAAATCCGAAGGTGTTCGGAAGTCGAAAACAGAACTATGAAGTGTTCAAGAAACATATCTAGACTTAAAAGAGTGTTCAAGAGGCGAACACAGAGCCAAATAATAAGAGAAGCGTACATTTAATTTAATTCTGAAGGCAAAAAAAAAAACTATCGATAATGATTATTATAAACAGAGGTTTCAGGTTATTATTGCTAAATAGAAAAATAATGATGTATACTATCACAAAAGAAGAATATTCATATCATAAAAGATATTAATTACATAATGACAACTATAAAAGAAAAGCCATAATTCAAAAGAAATGGAGTGCAAGTTGAATGCTTACTTTTCATACTCTTTCTACTATCTACTAATTTATGTTCTCATCTACTATTTTATGTTCTCATCTGACTTAAATATTGGAGGTGAGACTAGACCAACACCCTCTAACTTCATATTGACTTTGAACAAAATACTTCTATTCAATACAGAGAAGGCGAGAAGTGCTTGATCATCAAGTATTCCACTAAAGAGCTTTCAAATTTTACTCTATCACATCTTTATTTTTGTTGTCATATTATTTACATATTATTTTAACCTAGTCGATTGAATGGCACATACCTCCTTTATTTCATTATGGATTAACGTGACGTGAGCAGTCACGTAATCACACTTACCATAAAATTATTCAAAATTAACAACACAAATAGAACATTAGTTAAACCTTCTCGCCTCCTCCCGCGCCTAAAAATAGCAGAACCACCGCCGGCGATGTACTCAGCCACCGGCATCAATTTGCACTCCGATGGCCGGAGCTGCGGCAGAGGACGTGAAGGTTTTGGGTCTCCCGACGAGCCCCTTCGTCATCAGGGTTCTCATCGCCCTCCGCCTCAAGAGAGTCGAGTACGAGCTCGTGGAGGTGCGGATCGCGGAGCCGAAGAGCGAGATCCTGGTGAAGTCCAACCCGGTGTACAAGAAGATCCCCGTGCTGTTCCACCGCGGAAAACCTCTCTGCGAGTCCGCCGTCATCGTCCAGTACATCGATGAGGAGTGGTCCGATGGCGGTGGATCCTCCTCCATCCTCCCCGCCGACCCGTTCGACCGCGCCCTCGCTCGGTTCTGGGTCGCCTACATCGACGACAAGGTAAAGGCCCCTGTTTTCGCTATCTATCCAATAAAAACAAAACATTTGACTCCGATTTCTTCGATTTGTACCAGTTACCTGCTTTAATTAGGGCTTTGAGGGTGGAGACAGAGGCGGCGAAGGCGACGGAGTTGGCCGGGCAATTCCGGCAGGTGTTGGGGCTGCTGGAAGAGGCCTTCGCGGAGTGCGGCAAAGGGAAGGACTTCTTCGGCGGGGACGCTGTCGGTTACCTGGACTTCGCGCTGGGGAGCTGCCTGGGGTGGATCGTGGCTCTGGAGAAGGCCAAAAGCGTCAAGCTTTTGGATGCGGAGAAGCTTCCTCGGCTGACAGGATGGGCGGAGCGGTTCCTGGCGGAGGAGTCAGTGAAGGGGCTGGTGCCGGACGCCGACGAGTATCTGAACTTTTACACAGTCGAGGCAGTGAGGACGGCGCGCTACACCTGCTGCATAAGATCTTGTGAGATCATAAATGGTGTGAAATTAGAGTATGAGAGTCAAGAATTTTCCTGAAAACAATAAATAAATGTGATACAAATCAAACAAATCAAGTTTCAAAACATTCAAGAACTCAAATAACAAATTCAAATCCAGGGAAAAATTCATATCTACACTGTTCTCAAACTCATTTATGATCTTAGTTACAGATCTTGTTTCATTTGTGCTCCAGCAATAAACTTATATAGGGGCAAATTTTATTGATGATCTCTAGTTTCATAAGGCGAAATAAGTTAACGAACTAATAATTTTACAACTAAGTGATCGTCAAAAACCCTAGTTAAATAATTTTACAAAAGACTTTTGTATAAGAATTCAAATAATAATTAGTGAAATCTAAGAATGTATTAGCACAAAATACCTGGAGCAGATCTTGAAGGCCGACTGGAGCTGAAGCACCTCCTGCGCAACGCCCTCGATTTGGCGGCGGCGTGCACTCCTCGACCGAGGATCTCTCTAATACTCATACAATAGAGCCATGTCAGAAGAACACTCAGGATTTTCAATAAGCAATCAAATTATAATGGGGGAAATCAAGCCATTTCTGTCGCTGGAAATCACATCTTGTTCCTCCATTTGCTCTTAATATGTAGATTTTATCATGCAAGTTCTCTTCATGAAAACATACAGCTCTTGGTACAGTAAAAGCTATACTGCATCATGTGTATGTCTGTCGATAACACAGTGTATGGAGCTAAAACTGTCCCAAGGAAATTCAACACCGGGCATCCCGGTGTTTCCAAATATCATCTTCTGGATGCGCTGTAACGGGATATGAAAAAAATGTAGTCTGGATGTTCTACTTGACGAAGGCGAAGCCAATCATCTGCAGCCTGAAGCAGTGAGCTTGTTAGCTGTTGCTCGTGCTGTTCATCAGACATCCAAAGGGATCCCCAGAACTTGTATGAAGCAAGCCCAAAGACGGGCAGAGTTAGCTTCAAAGGCTTGTCTGATTTCTTCACAGTTCTAGCAGATCGAGCTCCAGCATCTGGATATACTGGGCTGGTTCCATCTGTGGAGAGAAAGCAAAAGTACATTAGATAGCCAAACGTTAGTAAACTTTGTTCTTTTGATTTTCTAATAGAACCCTATTATATTTGCATGGACACAGAAAAGTAAATCCTTAAATTGGATTTTAGCCGTCCAAAGAACTTAATCATATTATAAGCCTTGGTTTCGCTTATGATCGTTCAATAATTATCAGGCATAAAAAATCGCAGAAAGTTCAGTTAAAAAATCATTTCAGAATTGAATGCTTGCACTTTTTGAGTTCTCACTGGGATGAGATACTAGACATGGTCAAAATTGACATTCCTCATTGTGGTCAAAAGATATTTGGAGTTAGAGTTCATCAAGAAGTAAATGGTAGATGAAGTAAATGCAATACGTCGATAACAGGTAGTTGTAAATACGTTTAATGAAATTAGTTCTTCCTCGAGAGAAGATACAAAATTTCTTTACAAATTATTGAGCACTGCATAGAAGTGAAGAGATATGCAATCACTTCTTCTAGGAGCGAAGCTAAATTTAGTTGCAACATTTAGTGATGTGACTAAAGATACGAGCTTAATGTGGATTGTTCAGGATGTAAATATCATTAATCACCGCAATATGATAATAAAATTATAGACCAAAGGTGCATGTATGATCACGTAATAGCTACTTACATTTAGGAGTTGCCAAATGATGGAATGTCAAAAAACATGCATCCAAATCCTTTAATGTTGGGCCTGTAGGTATTCTGTATATTGGATACCTGCAGTATAAAAAATCATATCACGAGTGAACCTATCTGAGTACAAAAAGGAATATCCAAGCACATGCAATCTAAACAAATTGGTACATGAAGAATATATAAAGAGGTAATACTGAAGAAACATACCACGCAACAGACATCCAACTTGATGGATGTAGATCACAACTTCTGTATGTCTTAAGTTTTGGAAATTGACTTGCAAGAGATGAAACCTGCAACAGATACAAGTAGGTGTAAGAGACAATATTATAAGAAAATAGTTGTCAGTATATTCAAGACCAGCCTTGCCTTGTTAGCAAGAGGTTCTCTTCCATGTGGTGGGTCTCTCTCTAGCTGAAATACAGGAGTCACTGGAGTGCAAGCATTGTCATCATCACCAGTAGAGCTTCCTTGTGCATTGTGATTGGTAGTTTCCAAAGATGCAAATCTTTGTTGTAACTGGTCTACACTTGAACAACTGCCATCGCTGCTAGTATCCAGGCAATGATCTCCATCACTTTCGTCATCATCTTGCCTTAAACAAACAATAGAGTTATTTAAGTAAATATTTCATATTCAGTTATGATGGTTGTTAGGATTAAAGCATTCCTTACTAATACCAATAGCCCAAATGATAAGATACAGGAAGCAAAGGGCCCCCGTAGGGGCCTAGGGGAGATGAGTCCCAATACTATTAATATTCTCAAACAGAGTCAACCATCACATCAATCATTGCATGTTGTCTTATGGAAGTATCATGGAATCAAAGTAATACTGATGCATTTTGCGACTATTCATCCTTGCAACGCAATAACTTCCCCATGACACTACAATTAGATTTCATATATAACAGCAAGAATCCTATTTTATTATGCTACTAGTGGTAATATTTTTGTTCTCACCAATCTTAACTTAGACGAATAGCAAATATATGTATCTTCTTACAACTTGTTTTGACTAATGCTCTAAAAATCCACCTCCATTAGCCTTTTATACTTAGAATGCCTCCATAGATATCCTTCAGTTGTCATGTACTCAAAGCAAACAATGTAACTAGATGCTTTTAAACAACCCAGATTGTAGGGAAAAAAATTCAAAATCAAAACTACACTTAGAATTATCCATCACTAGAACTGCAAAACTGTATATCCATGCACACTCAATAAGGAATATTGTAAAGCAAAGCCTTTGTAGGGCAAGGTAGAACACAGTCATGTAATAGTGCATTAATGAACACAGAAAGATTGCAACGTTAACCATGATACATAAAGATATTCATAAGGTTAAATAAATTCCAAGTGTCTATACAAATTCAAAGGTCATTTTGTTGTAAATTGCAAATTTGTAGAGTATGAAGTGAAACTCATATTATACAAAAATATCTATATTATGCAGTACTCTGAACTCGTACATATATAGATACATAAATGTGTACAAACATATACATACACCCACATATAAGATTCAATATTTTCCAGAAATAAATTTGCATATCTTCTTCTAGTTCAAGATGCATTGTTGGCATACCACCTATGCAGGCCAGTCTTATGGCAAACATCTAATTTCCTTAGTTGAGTTAAATTTCCTTTTCTCTTAACAATTTGGAAAGTTTGACTCTATTTTTATGAAAATAAAAATAGAAGTGTAACAAAATGATTACTTATGTAAGAAATGGAATGGTGTTGATGAGGCAAAGGCAAAGAGTATAGAATCTCTTAGTAAACAAGGAAAGTAATGTGTTCTTTATATGCACAAATAGACTCTCAGACATTTTCATCACATCTACTCCAAATTATCATTTCTCCTTTATTTCTGTGTTCTTAGGATGGAAACAAAGAATTGACAATTAGACTTGTAGAGTTGAACCTCCAGCGTTCAAGTTTTTGTCATTGTTTTGTAAGCCAGTTCAACATGCTAGTTTGACTGGGAACCTAACCCCAATCTGGACTGGATTAACCACTAAATTCATGAAAAGTCAAGGACAAGTCAAGTCAAAACTAATTGAACAGGGTAGGTTGGACCATCCCAATTATTTTGTCATATTGTTATACCGTTCAGGTTGAACTGATCAGACAAGATGAACCCTACGATTGATACCCAAGACAGTCCACCACCATTATGGCCTTTATGGGTTAGAAATCAATGGTGTCAGCGAGGTGGAATCAAGTTAAAATTGCCAAACTTTTAGAGGTTACTCTGTAGTTGAAGGCCG
The DNA here is from genome assembly GCF_044706935.1 of Curcuma longa. Lineage (NCBI taxonomy): Eukaryota > Viridiplantae > Streptophyta > Magnoliopsida > Zingiberales > Zingiberaceae > Curcuma > Curcuma longa. Next base: position 18,311,211 of record NC_133864.1, read on the forward strand.
CTAATCTTTGAGGTAGTACTAAATAGATTGTTAGATTTGTTTTTTTCTCAATGTTGTATTACTTCATAAAAAAATAATTAGTATAAAACTATAAATGATGAATAGTTAAGAAATCTTCAAAAAACGTATTTATTGCAAAAGAGTTTGAGGAACTACACAAATCAGATTTTTCATATTGAATGATCAGATATTTGTGTAAGACATTGGCATGCACTAACAGTCAAGTATCCTAGCTTAACCTCAAAATATCAAATAACAAACTTTAGAATAAACCTAGTTATGTGAGAAAACACAAATAATTAGAGTAAAAGAAGGATGATATAACAGGGAGTAAAAGAAATAGCCATTGAGAAAGTTCTTTTCTGACAGGGCAATCCATACATTATCTGATCAAACTATCTAACATAGTACAGAAAGGGCATCACACATACAGAAAGTTAAAATGAAAATAACTGAGCAGCAGAAAGCAATGAATGATCAAAATAAGTAGTTCCAGGTAAGTTCTGATCTCATAGACACATGTTTTTTTTATCATTTAATCAATGAAAATTGAGATACATCTCAAATGTTGAAGCTGAAGAATAAAAACATTCTCAAACCAATTCAATATGCATGTTTTTGAGCTCAAGTAAAAAATGCTACCATAGGAATACTGTTTAAAAAATCCACCACATAAGCACCTTAGATGGCCACAAAGGTTTATGTAGTGGAAATAAAATTGATTCCACAAATAGCTACATTAGGATCATAGCCAAATAAATAAATATATTGCATGGATTGTAGGTCAACATGCAAAACTTCTTTTATATGTATAATGGTCTTGGTTGGTTGACGTGCATTGTTATATGCTATTTCTTATATATTATATTGATCACAGTTGTTAAAAACAGTATGGAATTAGGATTGGATAGTCAAAGAATCAAGAATTGGTTGCATCAGGGTGAAATTGGAAATGGTAGGAAAAAATCATTTAATATATGAGATTAGATGTTCTAAAGTCTTAAGAAGAATGTCTATTATATGCTACATATCACATTATTAATAATATATGAGCCTGCTCAAATTGTAAATTGGATCCCCTTAATGACCTGAGCCCAAGTCTGCTGTTGGGAAGGACAAAAGAAGTAAGATTCAGCCAAGGTAAAGAACATGGTGTCTTGTCAAAGCCAATAAGTCTTACTAGGAGTTGGTCTCCGTGCATCAATGTGGTAGATTGTCAGACACTTAGAGGTTGAGAGCCATTGATGCATGAAGACCTTGCTAGGTAGAGGGTATTTGTATGTCTGTAGGGGAAATAAGGCAAAGTTTCATATGACCTCCCTTCTCTGGACATGTGTCGGATTCTCAATGTATGGCCAGCACTGGTGTTGTGGGTCTGTTGCGTGTTTGTGCTTCCACATGTTGTGACGTGGTGGACTAAGATTGCTATTAGTGGGCTGGACCAAGCTCTTAGTGGGGACAATCTTCAGGCCTGCATTGCCTGGTCATAGGTGGCTGTGAGTGCGACAATTAACACCCCTACCAATTATCCATATAGGTAATTTTTATATTGATTGCTTAGATTAATTGCTTTTATATATTATATGAGAGATGGAAACCTACATTTTGTAAGAGATGCATTATGCAGTGCCTCAAGCATACAACAGTTGCATTCACTTTTTAAAACCCTGGAAATGGGAAAAAAAGTGAGGATCAGAGATTTCTTTGCAACAACAATTTTTTATGTAAACCACCAAAAATAGCATTAACATTAAATGGTCATAGCATTATCAATACATGGCTGCAGCATTAAGACAAAGTTGTTCCCGCCAGTACACCAATGTTATTCTCACTAGTACACTAATTAGCTCTAATATTTTTATATCAACAGATTAAGTAATGAATCTACATCAGTGGTAATCTATTTAAGGCGGTATTCTCATCGTTTACAAGAGAAGATATATGGAAATTACTGCATCTAAATGCCAAGACAAATCAGAAGTAGCATCAGCTTCAAGCTAAACAATGTTGATAAGTAATGGTTACTTCCAATGTGCTAGTACATCATTCAATTTTGAGCCTAACTATAAGGAATGTCGAGATAGCTAACAACAACTCATCTCAAACTATCAGGATGCTTTTATTTTCACGAATAAATATAATAATAGGATAAAACAAAGAATTCTGGGAAGTTGGTTAAGTTCTAAACTCCTGCAGAGCTAGTCTAAAAGAATATGGGCTGCATTTAGCGATGTTCAGAAAAAACATAGACACCACAAAGCAACAGTTTGACGCATACAATGTCATAAATCCGTGTATCTTGGCATTGAAATTAAGCATCGCTACTTGGAACAGATTAAAAAAATGTAGAAAGAGAGAGCTAATATAAAATCACTTAGAAACAAGCGATCGCCCATGTATACCTTGAGCTCACGGACGAGTATGAGGCGTCCACATATAGCTGAACAGCTGAAAGATATGGCACATAGTACTGCACAACAGAGTCGGTCCCGTTCAGCACCAGCGGCACCCCGGCACCATAAGCACTCCATTCTTTGAAATTCTCCCACAGATCTCCAAGGCAGAAGTGTGGATGATAAGGCAACACTGTGCTTCCATTCCTCAAATCTCTCACGCTTTTCTGCCACAACACAAATGGTCAGACGTACACAACAACGTTAACACAATAGCGGAAGACAGGAAAGACAACTCCTTTCTCATATTTTACCGAACCTTAGACAAGCATAGAGCGTGCACGACTGGTCTGATCGCCTCAAGAAACCGGTCGAGGTTCCCAGCAGTAGGCGGCAGCCGCAGCTGGGGAGCCGAGGGCAAGGAAGGCACCGAGGGCTCGGACGACGACTCGTCTGATTGGGCCCTGCTCGCAGCCACCTTGCGCGGCTCTATGGGGGGCGACACCGTAGGCGGCGATGGCCGTGGTTTAGACCGTGCCGGCCGTTGCGTCGGGGGTTGCTGCTGCTCATTCTGAAGTTTTTGGAACTGCTGCTGCTGTTCATTCAACCTCCTGAGGGCCGGAGGGCTGTAGAAGCGATCGTCTCCGTGGAGGCGGGCCGACGACGAGCTACTGGAGGCGACCATATCGGCGGAGGACGGGAAGTGCGAATTCGACAGATTAGGACCAGTCTAGATCCCCGTATGGATCTACGGAATCGAAAGGATTCGCGAGGGACGCCAATGGCGATCGATCGAAGCTGCTTTTGTTCTTGATTAGGGTTTTGGAGGGTAGGTGGAGGAAGGGGGACAAGAGGAGATCTATTGGGCGATTTGGCGGGATGAGGACGAGTATGGTTCTCCGCCTCCCTTCGGTTCTTGCTTCTTTAGGCAAATTTGGAGATCCCGTCACCTACCTACTCTAACCACTGCATAGCCGAGCCGCATCTCTCCTATGCGCTCGCCCGCTTGCATCGACTTTGTGCGAGAATATATTTTATCCGTGGAATATACGAGTATATTTTTTCCATTTAATAATATTAAAAAAATGATAAATCTCATTGACTATCTTGGGGTGTGATCGGTTCGATCCCATAAAAATTTTTCATCGACCATCAAAATAAATCGAGAAGTGCACGCAACGATCCGTTCAGACGTCCAATATTCTTATATTTAATAATATAAGAGAAAAAAAAGCAAGGTGCATGTTATATTTGTTTAGAAAATTATAGATCAATTTTTTTATAAAAGTTAATTTTATATTATAAAATTTTTGGTCAGATAAGTTTAATAAATATGATTTTAGGACTTCATTTGCAATAAATCATAACATGGCAAGCGGATTATTTGCAATCTTATATAAAGTAAAATTCTACATAATTAATTTGTCTATATTTTAAAATTATTTAATTTTCATCAAAATTAAGAATAATTATCTGCTTTACATATATAATAATTCTCTGTACTTTTTAAAAAATAAGTGTAAAGGATCGGTCGACAATTTTTAGAGCCACATAATTAATTTTTCTTAAAAAAAAACATGCGCTCCAATTTCATATTTATCGAAATATATATTTATTTTCAATTATACTCTTCTTTCATTAACAATTGACTACATTTGTATTTTCAGTCAACTGTTATGGACTGTTATAGTCAATTACTAAATTTTATGTGCTCTCATTATATGACAATTTAATGAGTTCTTAACATTATAATTCAATATTGTGCGACTCTCTACTTAAGTTGTGAGATTTATATTTGAGAGCATGACTACACTTAAAAGGATGTAAGAAGTACAATGAACTTGATTTGAAGTGCTTCTGAAATGGCTAAGTTCATTAACAATCAAGACTCGGATTGCACTATCCTAAGTTGATTCGTGTGCGAGAATGATCTATGTGCGTCAAATGTCAAACCAGTCAAGACAAATCAATTAATGTTTTGCCAGATGAATCATTAATACGTAACCACTGAATGAAATGGTCGACTGCTAACATTAACAGATGCATTAATTTATGATTAATGAGGAAACATAACCGCCGAATGAATCGACTGACCATTGATGGTGTCACTGCTAACGTTTCAATCTGGGCGAGTAAATGGTGGCCATTTAACCCTACAACGGAAGGCACTCCTATATAAGGAGGCCTTGATTATGAGCAGTATAGATAAAGCAGACACTTAAGTAAAGAAACTTCATCCACTTTGTTCCCCTACTCTTCTCCTTCTTTGCAGTGCATTTTCACTCTACAGAATCATCATGATAGTGTTTAGGTATGAACTCAATTTGCCACAACAGACCACTATTTAGTGGTGATCGTAGTTTGTTATTCTATCCTGGGAAATAGATGTCCGTCAGACTCAAAGTATTGTCGAAGGAGACAAATCTGTTTTAAAGAAACGGTGTTGAATGCAAACTTTGACTTCTCTGGTTTTCGAGCATTTGGAAACCCACTTAAACTCGAGATTGCTTCTCGAGTACTCAGCAACGCCCTCCTGACCCGGCACACAAGCAACGGAGACCCACTCGATAGTCAGGCGACGGGTCCACGTGGCAGCACTTGACGTCACTCTAGAGTATTTGGGAGTACTCAACTTCCACTTGGGAGTACTCGATTGACTTGGTGATTCAACACTCAGCTGATTCAATGACTTGACACTCGACTGACTCGGTAGCTCGAGCACTCAGCTAGCTTGGTAGCTCAGACACTCAGCCAACTTGACACTCGGTTGACTCAGCAGCTTGGGCACTCAGCCAGCTCGACACTCTACAACTCGATAGCTCACCCATAAAAAGCAGCATAGTCATCCCAAGCAGTTGTTTGGCAGCTTGAAATTATCTGCTCAAATCATTTCGACAGATAAGTCTGAAATTGATTTCGTATAATTTCAATTCAATAAATTCCCTCTATCTCCGACAAAACACTAGTAACCCTTTGGTGGTGTTAGTAAGTAAGTATAATATGTCTAGGCTCTTTAATGATTATATGCAAAATTATCTCAAGGTTGTGAAGAATTTAAAAATCCACAGCTCTCAATCTAGGCTGTGAAATCTAGGTCTGATGGCATAATACATTCAGGAGACTCCCGGGAGTGTATCTTAGTTTAAAATGATTTTAAGATTCCTAAAGTCATTAGTAAATTTTGATCAAATTAAAACTAGTTGATGCCCCTATAATGCCTAGAATTTTAAAATATTAACATAGTCTAAATCAGAAATCCTAGGAACCTTTTGGTTATAATAAGTCTAGATCCTTTAATAAGTTTGTACAAATTATCTCAAGGTTGTAAAAATTTTAAAACCCCATAATTCTTAATCTATGAGGTAAAATTTAGATCCAAGGGCATAATTATACTCACAAGACTCCTAAGAGTATAATAGTTTTGGTTTAAAATAATTTTGAGGTTCTAAAAACATTAGCTAGTTTTGACCAAAGCTTATTGATAACCTTAGGCATTTCAGAAATACTTCAAACAAAGCTTATTGCATCGTTTGTAACTTCTTAAGTATAATCATGCCCTCATATATGAATTTCACAACCTACATAGAGAGTTATAAATTTCTAAAATTGACACAATCTTAAATTGTTTTATAGCTTATTAGACTGACACATAATGAGAGCATAACAAGTTAAACAGTTGATTGTAATAGTCGACTTATGATGTAGTAGCAATCAACTACAATAGTCAACTCATAATGTAACAATAGTCGACTATTAATAAAGGAGGGGTATAATGGAAAATAGATAAGCATTTTGATAAATATGAAACTTAGGTACTTGTTTTTGGTATTACAAAAAGTTAACTATGCAATTTGGTAAATTGCTAAAGATGGATTTACAATGATAATTAAGATGAAAATATGAAATTGAAATGCAAATATTGTATGACATGATAAGCATTGAAAAATAAGAAAATATGTAAAATCATGTGAATGTCAATATGTTTTCAAAACATTGAGAATTTTATAGAGTGAAAATTAATATTGAAAGGAACATTGTGATGCCAAACTTAGGTGCTTAGAATAAGGGAATGAGGAAATAGTCATATGAAATTTTAAGTCTGTGTTATAAGTAAAAAATAGTTTTGTTTATGACCTTCTGTCCCTAATACAACAGGGTGACTTAGCATTTCTCATTTCAATCAAAGCTTCAGGAAATGTGGAAATCTCAAATTATCGAAACATAGTTTGAGATGTATATATTTAGGAGATAAGAATTCTCAGGCACTCGAACTTGGATGGGGGAGGAATTCAAATTTGAACTTTGTAGTAAAGATGTAAATGAGCCAAGTTGAGTAGTATCGAGCTAATAAACTCTTGTCTCCGGGACATAATTGAGTTGGTTACTGCGAGACAGACTTGCTAAAGTAAACAATGATCGAATCTCAACGAAGCTAAGACAATGTCCTCTCCCATAGTGATCAATTACAATTTCTCGATTTACCTCCTCACAGATAATCATGAAACCGACCATGTAGAATCGTTAAAGTGGTGGATTCCACCTTTTGTTGAAGAGCTAATTTAATAAACCAGAAACCAAGTGCTGAATTTATTTATTGAACATTCTATTAGTTCAACTCTATCTATCGACAGCATTAGCAACAGACAAGCACAAAGTCAATTATATCATTCTTGTGCCTGCACCTCATTAGGCTAATGAACTCAAGGTTATTGTTGAGGAAGCACAGGCTGCTTAAAGGCCTTGACACAAATTTAGTTTGATAACCTCGATAAAATATACCTATTGTTATTGTAAACACCGAAGTAAATAATAACCTTGTGAAACCCAAATTCTTCAAAACAGAATTGAATAATCATCATTCTACAGCTTCAACAATTATTGAACTGAATGTGCCATTAAACAATATCCTTATGAAACTGCAGTATCTGCTAAAATACACAAGTAATATACAGTTGCAAGATGGACTAATAAGAAACTCTGTACACCAATGCATAATCAATCAGAAAAAAAATCCCTCCCAAATGCCCCAACCATCCCACTAAAAAGTTGTCGAGATGTTATTTTCTCTTCTTAGCATATCAATTAACAACTCCATCATTCTTCTATACCGAGGCATGTAGTGATCAGTGATCATGGTCTGCGATAGACGAATTTTCCCATACATATCTCTTGGAGTTTCATAGATGCCTATGCTTCTATTGTTGAAAGCATCTTCAAAAGATTCAGAGGTATCCAATGCAGGAATTGTGACCATATGAATGATTCTACCAGGAGGAAACAACTGGTGTACCTCTTGATCATTTGAGCTTGTAGGTATTGCATTTAACATTGCTTCAATCCACAATTTTTTGTCTCTATTGTTGTTTCCTAAGTCCTGCTTATCTTCACTATGGAGGTCAGCGTTGCTTTTTAGCACTAGCGATCCAACTCCGAATGCATGATCAATATGCAAAATTTCCTCACCTTCTGCTATTTCTTCATAGCCAGAGGCACTGTTGGTAGGCTTTTCTGATAATGGCTTTTGTCCAGGCGACTCAGCTGCAACAGTGTTGCTTACTGGCTGGACCTGTGAGCCTGGTAACCCATCCTCATCAGGGCTTGTGCGTGCAATGAAGGATCGACGTTTTCTATTTTTGCCCGAACAACATGAGATAGACGAGCGCCATGTAGCTGTAGTACTTTTTATTACAACCTGTATGTCAGCCAGAGAAGACAATGGATGAGCATAGCTAATTACTTTGAATGTTTTAGCTAGTATTTGCTTGAGTAAAGCTTAGAGTAATGCAAACATGGCAGGCACAACATTTCGGATTGGAACATCAGATAGTATCCTTGGCCATTGCAGTAAAATCTAGGGAAAATATGGTATCAGCACATAAAGAATAGGCATATAAATTGATGGAAAACCTGCATGAAGTTCCTTCTGTATACAAATTATTGTTCAGGACAAAAAAACTGGATTTAATCTGTAAACAGCATATGGAGGAAGATGTGAGCACTAGCTAATTAAATAGTTACGGTTTAAGTAGTTCAATAATATAAATGGATCTTCCTTAGATAAAGCATGGTTGGTAGTCAGTACAGGTTCAAAAGAGTGTTTTTCTTGGCAGTGCATAATGAATAAGGAACTACAACTTGCAAAAAAGCAACTCAAGAGTGCAGGTCTACAACTCAGAAAATACCTCAGTGCTTTTTGATACAGGACGTAGGAATGTCCGAGCCTTTCTAACCCTATTCCTCGCAACGGATAAAGATGGCATACAAGACCTTAGAGTGGTCATAAAGTGATATAATCCTTTTAAGAATGTTGTATGCTGAATTTCATTTTGTAGCCATGAAGATGCCTTAATCTGCAAAAGAAATGAATGAGAGAACTTAAGAACTTTTATAGTGTGCAAAACCAGTGAATTAAGTATTGATTGCGGAAAATTTAACAAGCCAAAAAGTCTTATCAACTGAATCTAATTGATGAGACTTCTAGAAATAGAATGAAGAAAGGTACATGTCAGTGTGGAACGGAGATATTGTTTGAGGGACATGGACATTGGCAAAGGGGAGATGTGGATGATGTAAGGTTGCTTCTATAGAGCCTATGTTGGAGATGTGCTGGCCAGGAATTAAAATAACCAAAAGAAAATTAAATTAAACATATACAATATTCTTGCATTTGGAATGTTTGAGCATAGGTGTTAGTGCTGATAATGATTAACCATTTTTCACATAAGTTGGTTCGCATAACAAAGTGACCAGTGCTCGGTAAAGTCAATTTTAAGCATATGTTGGATATGTATAGGCAAGGAATTAAAATAACTAAATGAAAAATCATCTTCTATAAAATACTTGCATTTTGGGACACACAAGGTAAGAGTGTGTGGCATTAGGCTGATAATTCATATTTTTCACATAGGTCAGTTACACATAGCAAAAAGGGCAGCATTCAGTAAAATCAATTTATGTATTCCAAATATACAAATGTCGTGCTAAGTACTAGTAGATATCATCTATAGATTTCTAGACAGTGCAATCAATTGCATCAAGTAGTGCTTATATGTTTCTTCAGTGTCCTGGAACCTGTTCCCAAGGAACCAATCACAATTCTGGTTTATCTATGGTTTTCCACTATACCACCTTACAGATTTACTTCTGGTTCCTAGGTTAATCAGTTGAAGGAGCTGGTGTGATGTAGTATTAAAAACTCTTGGCGCAATTTTAAAAAAATCTGGTTCATTGCCCTTAAATATTTCCCTAAATATACAACAAGTACACATGAAAAAAGTAATGAGCTTCAGCATATTGGAAATGTAGAAGATCCAGTGTACAGAAACCAGAATTACCTCAGAACGAAGATTGTCAACAGAAACAGCTGAAAAAGTTGGTACAAGATCAGTTGCATTGACAACAGAAGTGATAAACTTTTTGCCAGACTCTGCTAACTCCCATGACATGCAAGCAGCTGAGTGAACACAAATTTCATGTATGAAAATACATCCTGAAATAATGTTTTATATATATATATATATATATATATAACTATTTTTTGATATTTATCATTTTTATCCCATAAAAATAATTGACAGCATCAGTTTACACAAAATCACATTTGTGAAAACTCAAGAGTCCTAATCATCTAAAAGAACTAACTGAGAAATCAGGAGCCACTCAAACAAACTCGAGTTACATCGTAAGTACTCAGTTTGTTTGAGATATCTGTGGAGAAATAACATCCACCACTATTATTAGCGGTTTATTTGAAGAATAAGTGGAGAAATAACGCCCACAAATATGAGCCACTTTCTTCATAGGTAAATTTCCAATTTCTCCAATTTCCAACGTACACTAGAAATAATATAACCAAGAGATGGAAGTTCTATATGTAAACTTTGATAGTAACTATTAATGAATATATGATATCTTTGTTTGTGCAATTGGCCTCCTAATCAAGGTTAACCATGGTATTGATTGAGTTTCAATATTTGAAAAATATGTTTGTTGTTTAAGCAATATGCTTGTGAAGTAGATTAAAGTTGACTAAATACTTTATATTAAACGAAATCTAAATGGGTCGAGGTCGACCAAACACTTGGCAGTATGGAAAGCCTGATAAGTTGTTGGCAAGGGAAAAGATCAAGTGGGTCAATGTTAATTAGATACTTGGCAGTGGAGAAGTTAAACAAGTGTTGGCAAGTGATGGAAGTTTAGGCAAGTTACGGAGGATTGGATGTCTGCAAATGATGGAAGTACAAGCAGATGATGAAGGATCAAATGTCTAGCATGTGGAGGAAGTCCGTGTATGTTGATGAGGACCGAATACTTGGCTTGCCAATGAAAGTGCTAGTAGGTCGATGGTAACTGGATCTTAGGCAGTGGAAGTCCTGAGAGGTTAAAATTGATTGAATACTAGACATTTGATAAAGTTCCAGAGGCACAAGGAGTCTCTTGGTATATTGAAGTACAAGATATAGGGAGACTTCTTGGCATGTTGAAGCCCTGGAAGCATGGAATCTTCTTGGCATATGATGAAATCCCGGAAGCATGGAGGCTTCTTGGCATGATGAAATCTAGGAAGCATGAAGGCTTCTTGGCATATGGAAGTCCCGGAGACATGGGGTCTTTTGGCATGACATAGATTCAACTTTGGTGTGGTTAGAGTCTGAGTTTTAATGGACTGATGAATCTGAAACCACAAAGTTGTGGTTTGCTCGAGTTCAGGGTTAGAGTAGTCAACTAATATGGATATGCAATCGACTGATGGTACAGTCCATTGATGGAACAGTCTACTCAACTCAAGAATTTGAAATCATGAAGTTGCAGTTTGGATGAATTCAGGATTTACAACAGTCGACTAAAAATGTCAACGAAGAGAATGTTTCTGTTCAGTGCCTAGTTGATCAGTGTATCAATAGTCGATTGAGATGGTAATATCAATTGACTAATGTCAAATTAGGGAACCATGATACATTGAGTGGATAAAGTTGCTACAAAAAGTCGAATTCAACTTTGCTATAGTGGAGGACTGATGAACATGAAATAATTGACTGATCATCGGATTCCAAACTCGGATAGAAGGTTGATTTCGTGGAGGGTTTTTGGATAACGTTCTTTGATGGTTCTTGGGTGAGTGTTGTTACGTTCCTGAGCTATCTTGTTGCAAATACAAAGGCAAAGAAGGTAAAACAATACTTCATGTTGTAATTTTCATTTCTTGTATTGCTTTTGTTATTACTTATATTTTTTGTATTGTCTCTTGTATTTGAGCAAATGTGTTGTAATTGATTTCTTCACCTCCAAAAGGTATTTACAAGGAAGACAAAGACACATGTGGCATGGTTCTATCCCAAAGCGCGCACACACACACATTTCATGAAACAATATCCCTTGAGATGAATTTTCTTAGATTTGGCCATTTTTTACACGGAAAAGGCATAAGATCATCATACAACAAATAAGTGTGCTGGCATTGTGACATGAGAGCAGTAAATGCCTTAACATTGTCAACAGATCAGTGGGTATGATACCTTGTGATATAGGTACATGCAAAACTATGGGCATATCCAAGGACTAGAATTTGAGTCTAGAAAACACATAAAAAGAAAATACAGACAGAAAAATAAATATCCAAAAGTAAAAATAACAACATCATCGTCAGACTCTAATTAATGAACGCTGAGGGTAGGAATGTATTGTGCAATCTAAGCCTTGAAAGCAGGGAATTCTTCTGCACAAATAACTTGCATGGGGGTGCATAAGCCTCTACGAAGAAACATACCTGGACCAAATGCAACACATGTGGTTGACGAGAACTCTTCATGTTCTCGAAAAATATATGTTAGAATTGCAGCTATAGCAGCACCCATTGAGTGTCCAATAATCTAGATTCAATTAATGTTAAAAGGATGAATGTCTGTGGATAAACAACTTTTAAACAAACTGAAAGGAGCAGGAAATAACTTGAAAGCTGGAATATTTTTCAAACATTTTTGGAATTCTTGCGACTTGCTATGCTAAAATTTAAATGAATTTGTTAGAAATGTTTTAAGACAAAGGGGCAGAGCAACCTTGCACAGAAGTGGAGGAAATGCTTTGGTTAGGGCTGTAGAGGCTATGCATCTATTGTGGGCATATGGGCAAAATCACCAATCCAAAGACAATTTTTACTTAGAACTTTTATGGTGGATTTTCTCACCTATGATCCAATTTCACTTATACACAAGTCATTTTTCATGTCCTATACTATTTGTATACAAAAGGATTGCCAAAATTATCTTTGTTGTTGTGGTGACCTAATAAGAACTCTCTATAGGGCCATGCAAGTAGTCAACCATATTAAACTACATAAAAAATTTGCACATCTCATAATCTTGTTTGCTCATGATTTTGTGTCTTTCTTCATGACATAATTTGTGTTTCTCAATTGCTGCAGTCTATAAAAGGATAATATACTTATGAGTTGCCAACCTTGTGCTACCAGTTTAGTGTATCAGATTACCACATTTCCCTCAAATTCCTTCCATCATGCCAACTATCTTCACAGGTAATGTGAACAACTCAGCATATGAATCTCTGAACAAAAATGTCCCTAATCTGTACCAAACGTCCTAATGCCAGCATAACTGATTGTCTGATGTGAATAGTTCAGGATTCTCACTAGAAAGAAGACACTTCCCATGTGTGATGACTACTGCTCATTTTATACCTCTAGTTCAACATTTTAGGCCTGAAACTAAGCATCTCAGTATATAAATGGCAAATCATGAAAAGCCTAATTGGGCAAGAAAATGAATTTGTGATGCATATTTAGGGATGCCAACTTCTTTTAGAAATAATTAAAAATGAATAATCTCTTGCATTAGTTTCATATAATTGCTTTTTTTTTTTTACTTTAATTGACAAGAACCAACTGACAGATAGATTCGTGGTTTACCAGGAGATTGTAGTCTGGATATTTGTTCATTGCTTTTATTAGACGAGGAATGGAACGTTTAGCGATCCAACGAGCTGCAGCAACCATACCAGAGTGTGCATATCCTATAATCAAACTGTCTGTGCGGCCTTCAGTTGAGACAAAATGGTGAAATTGAACCATAGAACTAGTTGCTGCTGTCAGTTTATCCTTCAAGCTTATGGCCCCACGGATCACAAGAAAAAATGTCTTGGAATTTCTGTCACGAAAAATTGTGAAGGCAGGCTTCAAAAGCTGCAGTGTCAAAAAGCATCTGAGGAATGGACATGAAGAATGGACAAAATTGTGGAAATTAAGTCCGCACCAACTAAGATCAAAGAAATTGAAGAGTTGGTTACTTACGCACCCCTGTCTTGAGCTCTTTAATAATAACATCTTCTTCACTGAATCCAGCAGATTGCATAAGAACACGATATGGTTTCTTTGAGAATAAAAAACACAACTGCAACAAACTTAGCATATGGGTCAACTCGGCCAAAATTTCACAGCCTGTAAGCTCTATGCAGTTGTTCCCAGCAAACACACTTGCAACCTCTAGGTTACCCTGGGATACAATATGGCATATGTTAGATTTGACACTTCCAATTACAATATACTTGAAACATCAATCCAAGACCACAAGTAACTATTTCTCAGTTGTGTACAAAACAGAAGTGCAAAGTGCAAAACATAGGCAGAGAACGACATGGAGAATTAATTGAGGAGAGCAACAAGCAATTGTTGCACAACACCACCAGAGAGACGAGCCAGGAATTTATCCATGAAAAAAGCACTGGAAAGTGTCTTATACGACTTCTGTACCAGTTTTTTACCGTTATCTTAAAGAAATTCTAGGTCATTCTAACAAATAGTAATAGAAGGCATTAAATCCAAACAGAAATGCGAAGCGATAAAGACAAAGTTCTTCCTTCAGCTGGCAAATTACTTTAAATCCCACTAGAACCGTCAACCGATAAAGAAGAAAGTAATTAACGGATTTAGCTGTCACCTAGTGAGCAAAGAAATGTTAAAATTTTCCCATTTTGAGTTTAAACATGACAACCGATGAAAAGAAGAAGAAGAAGAAGAAGAAGAAGAAGAAGAAAAATCTCTGATTGGGATTTACAAAGACAACAACAACAAAAACAAAAATCACTTCAAACACCATTGCGTACACAGTCTGAAACTGAATCCACAAACCAAACCAGAAGGTCTAGAAACCGATGGTTTGAGGATCCTAATTCGTTTGATACAAAAAGTGAAGAGTCAGACGGCCCAGAAAACAACTTATCAAAACAGAAAAAGGCAAAAATAATCCAACTTTAACGATCATAGCTGGCAAAGAACCACAAAGAAACGGGAGGCAATAGATTCCACGATCAGAAGACCTAAGAAATAAGCCAAACAACTCGTCAATTCCTCCCCCCAAGATTGCAACTAACCTGCCGCCGCATGTGATGCCTGATCCCGAAGAGCAGATCGGAGAGCGGCCACCTACCCATTGTCTCCGAGTAGGTCAGCCGGACCGTGCTCGCTACCAGCGCCGCCTTCCCCATCAACGTCACCGGCGGCTCAGTCGGCCGCCGCGCATACATCCTCATTCGCCGTCTCCTGCTCCACCTCTTCCCACTCCCGCGGCTCTCCACGACGACGGATTCGCTTCCGCTCTCCCCGCTCTCCTTCTCCTCCTCCTTCTCCTCCTCCGACACCCTCCCGCAGAGGACCAGGTACAGCAATACTGCCCCGGCAGCGGCCACCGTCGCCTCAGCCACCGCCATCGGAGATCAACGATGTCAGACGAGCCCTACGAGCCGGGGCGGAGGAAGGGGAAAGGTCAAGGGATTTGGGGTCTCCTCTCCGGCCCCCTTCTTCTTCTTCTTCACTTCACACCAAACCGTTGCGTAAGCAAATAGACTACGAGAGATTATCGCCAATTTACTAAAAACCCAGATTCCAAGTCCGCGTTCGTGGGCCTGATGCCGAATAGAACAGTAAAATTAAATTCAAACCGAGGGTAATTTTGTCATTTCGTAGATAATACGCGCTGAATTACATTTTGAAAGGGGGAATATCGAGAGCATCTTGCTGTAGCGGGGCCAGATCCAACAAAATATGAGCAAAGGATCCTCTCCAATCGTTACCTGTAACAGAAGCTTTACAATTCAGTGTAAACTCAGAGCGCCGTCCATCGCGCCCACTCGGCGTCTCGGCCGTCCGATAAAGAAATGCTGCGATTTGCTTCCATCGGAAGCAAAAATATTATGTGGTTCCGTGGCGGCAACGCTCCGTTGGTGGAATGGACGGTCATGATTGGAAGAACTGCAATCGGCGATTGATCGATCAAGCCTGGATCTGGTAGGAAACGGGTTGGGATCTTCGTCGTATGTTACAATTCTTCCCTAGTTTAGGTCTTTAGGATCCTCGAGGATCAGCCACTCACGTGGCCAATATGAGTGGATTTTTTTTTCTATATAAATAATTTACTTCAATAAGTATTTTAAATTATTTTGACAATTAAAATACTGACAACTAAAATATGGAAATATTTATTCTTTTAAAAAATTCGAGTAGTATAGTCAAGCTTCACAGATCACAGGTTCACTTTTTCTTTCATATTTTATTGTTGAGATTTAGATTTGATGGAATTGATAATTGATTCCCAGTCAAAGCAGGCGATGACTGAGATCATGCATGGTGATTCTCCGGGACTGTTCTTCTATGCAAATATTGAGTATGGAAGCGCAACCCGGGGGCCATTGAATGGGTTACTATAGAATATATTTATTGGTGTAGTTAAGAGTCGAATTTTGATGAACTCAAAGTAATATCTTTTTCATAGTGATCAACTGTAACTTCTTGAGTTACTTCTTCACAAATGTCGTGGATCGGCATATGAGACTGCTGGATAATGGATTCTACCTTTTACTATAAAATATGGAAGCTAAATTTGTACGCGAGAAAGATTTTTTATTTTTATTTTCGTTTCCTAAGTAGCCAACTTAGAGGAAATGTTGGATAAATGAATAGAATCTAATGAATTAAGCTCCATTAGAATGCCCCCGGGGCTATAATACTAGAGTTGTCAAACAAGTCAACTCATAATAGAGCGGATCAATTTAGGGCGAGGGGCGGGGCGGACTGACCTACCAACCAACTTGACGAATTGAAAAATCCCCAACTCAACCCAAGGTGGTTTGTGAGTTAGGCGGATCGATCTACGGGTCTATCAAAAAATAAAAAAATATAGAAAATATTAAAATTTTTAAATTTGGATGACAGTTTAAACGGGTCAAATTGAAATTTTTATATTTGGAATGCAATTTAGACACGTCAAACACACTAGTCCATTAAATTTTCTATTTTAATTTTAAATTTAAAAAAAAATAAACTTTCTCATCTGTGGATTAACTGTCACGGGACAATTTAGACACGTCAAACACAAGTCCGCCACACGGGCCAACCCATGTGGGTTGCGGGCCTAAGTGAGGCGGTCCACTTGGACCTACTTTAAAATATATAGATTGATAAAATTTCAACCCAATCCGCTTAAATTATTTGGAGAGGTGGTCAATCCAACCGGCCAACCCAAATTAACAATTAAAACAAAGTGCTTTTGTAGTCAGGGGCGGAGGCATGTTTCCACAAGATGGGGGCCACATTTTAAATATTTAATAATAAAATATTAGCGCGGGGGAGGGGAGACAAACTTAATGAAAATCAAAAAGTTGGGGGGCGATGGCCCCTACCTACCCCCCCGTGGCTCCGCCCCTATTTGTAGTTAATTAGATATTCATAAGTCGATTTCTAATTACAATGCACTGCAGATTAATTTTCTCAAATAAGAAGATAATATTAGAACGGTGGCTATGAATCGACATGTTATTCGTGCTTTCTGATTTATTTTGATGATTGATCTCCAAGTGCATTTAGAGTGGACTGATTAAAAAATCCTTGGGTTTCCTCTCTCTCATACACGTTCTTTCTTTCTTCCATCGTAAATCTAAACTGCGTCTCATCCTCAACGTCGTCGGGCCCTCAAGCTAAAGTCCGAGTAGGGTTGAATATGACTCTGTCCTTGTTCGTTGGGCCAAGTTAGTCATCTCAAGAATAAATCGTTTCAAAAAATGGAATAGGATTACCAAAAAAATCTCCATCTAGTATGCAACGTAAGGGTATTAAATTGGTTGATCCAATCACATGACAAAGGTATTAATACGCATGAATAAAGAAATAAATATTACAAAACATAATAATTTTGAAGAAAATTAAATTTAGTTCGGTTCAAAGGAAAGAAATTACAAATCTTTAAAATAGAAAATATTTACGTATCTATAATAAATAAAAATAAATTTAAAAATATTAAAGATTGACCCACCTATCTATATATTAGATATTTAATTTTTATTATTTAATAATTAATAATTTCTATTTTGATAGTAAATAGGGAATAATTATAATCCTATTGAAATTATATATTTTTATTTAGAATATTTAATTTCATACTTATTTTGGAGTCACATTTATAAAAGAATTGTAAATTTTTATATTTTAATCATCTTTAATGAATTCCAAACTCTCTTATTTTCATTCACCCAAATTGGATGAAACTAACTTCCCTTCCTCTCACCAACCTCACTCCAATCTCAATTCTTCCTGTGTGTGCAAAAAACCTAACTAAAATCTTGCTATCCAAATTGATCTTGGCTACGCGGACGGATAGTATATTCAAATTCTAATATGTTCAATATAGTATTGATTAGAGACGAATCAAAGACATCCGAGCTCATCACAAGATGTCGAAATCTATCACATCTTCTACCAATTACTTCTTGTGACTTCACATTGTTTAAAATAACATATACGACGATGTGCTCGAACCCTAAGCTTGGCCCAATCTAGTGTTTGCCTTAACTTACTCCACCCAATTAGCTTGACACCACTCTATGGTACCTAGTCAAGTCCAACTGATTTGAATACAAGATCATAGATAGAAAGGAACTTGATTGTACTATTCAAGAATTGAGTTTTAACCAAACTCTAAAATAAGGTGCAAAAGTTGTACTTAACTAATTCTTTCTCTATATTAATTTGGGTTGGATAATGAAATTCTACAAAGGTGGAATCCGCCACCCCAGTGACCCCACACGGTCGGCCCCACAATCATCTATGAGGAGGTAAATCGAGAAGCTGCAGTTGACCACTACGAGGGAGGACATTATCTCAGCTTTACCGAGATTCAACCATTGCTCAGTTCAGCAAGTCTGTTCCATAGTAACCAACTCAACTATGCCCTCGGGGTAATAATATAATTCTACAGAGTTCTTAATATTAGTGGAGATTGTTAAAATCGATGGAATCAAAATATCTCCACAATGGTATGATATTGTCCACTTTGGTTCTAAGCCCTTATGACTTTGTTCTTGGGCTCTTCTCAAAAAGTCTCATTCCAATGGAGATACTTTCCATCTTTTTAACCACATGATCTTTTCCATGGACTTTAGATGTGGGACTATGTTTGCACCCTTACAACCCAACAATCTCCCTCAAACGAAGGATCACAGGCTCCCTCCAACGTCGTTTTGATGTCTGAATCCTCGACCCACCAGGACTTTTTGTCCCTCAGTCCACCTGACCTACTAGGACTTCCCACCTAGCCGCAACTAGGACTTTTTACCCCTCGGTCCACCCGACCCGACCTAGTCGCAACTAGGACTTCCCACCTAGTCGCAACTAGGACTTTTTGCCCCTCGGTCCACCCGACCTACTAGGACTTCTCACCTGGTGTCTGGTCCTCTTGATTCAGACACGGGAGCACCCACTTCCTTTGTTTAAGGTTCAAACCACATGATTAGATCTGGATCATGGCTCATCCGGCGATTAGTCCGGTGAAGAGCGGTCTCGCTCTGATACCACTTGTTAAAACCGATGGAATCAAAATATCTCCACAATGGTATGATATTATCCACTTTGGGCCTAAGTCCTCATGGCTTTGTTCTTGGGATCTCTCCCCAAAAGACCTCATTCCAATGGAGATACTTTCCATATTTTTAACCCCATGATCTTTTTCATGTACTTTAGATGTGGGACTATGTTTACATCCTTACAACCCAACAGAGATCATGCATGAACTTAACAAAGTCTACTACTTAGATGAAAAAACTCTTCTAATGGCTCTTCCCACCATACAAATCACCCAAATCAATGGCATTATTGACTTGGTCATAAACCTTTATCATGCATCATTTCCTTTTAGTACTCATGAACATTAATTCATCTTCTCCCATAAGTTTTGTTCATTTGGTCCTAGTCCTATACCTAACTTTGGTGCAATTATATCCTGGATGTGAAGTTTTAATTCTTAAGGAGTATTTAAGTTTAAATAAACAAATTAGATCTCACTTGTATGACGAGTGTACAGGAAAAGTCCTTGCAAGTTTGGAGACCGGATGCAAGGTAAGGAAAGTTCAAGAAGGTCGAGGATTAAATTCTTGGAAAGAAGAAGTCTAGGTAAATCGGAAGACTGAATGCAAGGTAAGTAAAGTCTAAGAAGATTAAGGACTGGATTCTTAACAAAAGGTGGAAAGCTGAGTAGATCGTGGGATTGGATGCAAGAGTAGATGAAGACTCAGAGATGAGGAAGCTCTAGGCACAAACGTCCAAGGAATAGGAGGTTCATCTAGTATGAGGTAATTGGGAAACAAGGGTAGAGAAGCTTAGGTGAACTTCGACCTTGAGGATGGTTGAAATCAATGTATTAATCGATTGGTAACATTTAGCAATTGATTGATACATTATATACTTGAAGGGGTTTTGTGTTTGAGGTTTAAGTGCAAATACCTTGAATTAGGGTTCAACAATTGATTGGTTGAGCAAAGCAATTGATTGTTGAGATAAACCCCAAAGTAGGATTTTACCACAGTATAAGCAATTGCTTGGACAAAGCAATCGATTATTGAGCTAAACCATGAATCACGATTTTGCCACAATAATCGATTGTTTGGACAAAATAATTGATTGTTGAGATAAACCCCAAATCAAGGTTTTACCATAGTAATCGATTGCTTGGACAAAATAATCGATTGTTGAGATAAACCCCGAACTTAGGTTTTGTATAGTAATCCTAACAATTGATTGGTGTGTTATGCTAATCGACTGATAAACAATTTCGAGCAAACAAAAGCTATCTGAATCGACTGGCCAGTTCGATTGAGGATTGCTAATCGATTGATAGAGTGTGTCGAGCAAACAGAAGCTTATCAAATCGATTGACCAATTTGACTGGACATTAACAATCGATTGGTGATGCCCATCAATCGATTAAAATGTAAATTTCAAGATAGTCTCAGCTATCAATCTAGAGTCAATGACTATTCAACAGAAAATCAATAGTCAGCAATCGATTGATAAGTAATGTCAATCGATTGATGATGGCAAAAAGGTATAAAAATAGTCTGATTCAAGCTTGTTTAAAAGGAGTTTCTTCGGCCAATAGAATGGTAACTCTTGCCACAATTTCACTGCTTAACGCAAGCTCGAATGCTCTGATTCTTAACATCTTCAAGCAACCAAGAGGAAGAGTTTTGTGCTAAAATTGTAACTCTACTCTTCTCTTCTTTTTTGTTAGTTTTTCTCTTTTTGCTAAAATTTATAAACTATTATAATACTGTTATAAGAGGTTTGATTTTCTCCTTCTCTAATAAAATTCAAAGGCGGAGAAACCTCTTATAACAGTAAGAGGTTTCTCCGCCTTTGAATTTTATTAGAGAAGGAGAAAATCAATAGAGATGGTAGAATGCTAAGTTAGCCTTGCACGTAGTCGCCTCGGGAAGGCGGTGAACCAATACAACTGAATTTGTTAGTGTGTGTGCTTCAAGTTTTCCGCTGAGTAATATGGTCGAAGAGATCAAGCTATTCACCCCCTCTAGCTCTCTCAAATCCTAACAAGTGGTATCATAACAAGGTCACTCTAGACGACTCACATCCAAAGGAGCAAAGTTCAAACAACTAAGATGTCTTTGAAGGAGAGTCACAATACTACTCAACTACCTTACGTTAAAGAAATAATTTTGCCTACTAAAGCGCAACATTGAGCATTACCTCATGAGCAAAATTGACATGTGATTTTCTGTGATCGAGAGTTTCACTACACCCACCTCAGAAGATGGCAAAATTCTATAATCTAGAAGATGGACTCCTAAACAAAAATGGAAGGCACAAGTGAATACAAAAGCAATTGTAACTCTTCAATGTAGACTAAATTTTGAGCAACTAAATAAGGACGGTCCATTCAAAAGTGTTAAGGAGTTGTCGGATAAGCTAATTGAATTAAATGAAGGCACCAAGGATTCTAGAAGCGCCAAGAGAGATCTTCTCATCAATCAAATGCAAAACTTTATGATGATGGAAAGTGAAACAGTAAATCAACTTCATGGGAGGTTTAAAAAACTTCTAAATGGACTCCATTCCATCAGAGAAAGGATGAAAAATAGAGATTTTATCAGGTATGAACTAAAAGTTTTCCTAAGAAACTCCTTGTGGTCATCTATGATGGATGCCTACAAGGTTTCTAGAGATTTGTCAATTATTAAATTAGATGAATTATTTTGTGATCTAGAATTGCATGAACAAGATAATTCAAGCCACAAGGAGAAAGGGTATAGCTTTAGTTATAGGTGATAAGAGCAAGAAGAAAAACAAAGAAAAGAAGAAGGAGAAAAAGGAAGAGTCCTCTTTCGATTCCAAACAAGGGAGTAATAGTGATAAGGAGCTATCATCCAGCGAAATGGCAAACTTTGTTCGAAAAATGATGAGACCCACTCAAAAGTTCAACAAAAAGGATGCTAAGAAAATATTCAGTGAAACAAAATGAGGGGTAAGTCTCCAAGAAGGTCAAAATTAAAATTTGATGTAGTTTGTTTCCAGTGCAACAAAAAAGGGCACTATAAAACCCATTGTCCAGAGCTAAAGAAGCAAGAGGATAAGCCAAAGAAGAAGAAAACCTTGAAGGCTACATGGGATAACTCATCTTCAAGCTCATCAAAAGAAGGCAAAGGGAAAAACTCAAGACATTTGACACTAATAGCATTGAACAATGTTGAGAGTAGTGCAGATGAAGAAGAAAGTCATGGAGAGGATATGGAGTCATTAAGTGAGTTATCATCTAGTGATGACAAACTTCTTCAAAATTATATAAACTATATTATACTATTCATGTTTAACAAATGTTTTATCTAAATCCAAGGTAGAGTTAAAGATTACATACAAAATGAATTAAAATCACTTAGAACTGAAAATGTGCAATGTGAGACTTGCATGCATCATTAAATGTCACTACTCAAGTTGATGAGCTTATAAAAGAAAATGCATCCCTAAAATTGCAAGTTGATGATCTTAGAAATGCATTGGAAAAGTTTTTCTCAAGCTAAAAATATTTAGACATGATTCTAAGAGCTCAACAAACTGTTTATAACAGATTAGGATATAAGTAAGAGCAAAAGAAAGTAAAGTTTATATCCTTAATCAGTAGAAATAATATGTCTAAAACTAGAATTGTGCAATCTTGTATACCTAAGTAATTTATTATTGATGCTACCAGATTCAAAATTTGAGTACCAAAATATTTAGTTTATCGTGTTTGAGTAGGCATGCTTTGAGGGAAACATCCAATAATATGATTGATAGATAGCGAATGCTCTAGACATATGACGGAAGACTCATTGAAGTTATCATCACTTAAGAACAAACAGTAAAGATACCATTTCTTTTGGTAATAGTGGAGAACTCAAGGTTGTAGGAATATGTGATATTAAGATTTCTGAACAATTTAAGATTAAAAATATTTTACTAGTAAAAGGCATGACTTTTAATCTTTTAAGTGTTAGTCAGCTATGTGGTTTGAAATATAAAGTTGAGTTCAACTCATCTCAATCTTAATCAAGCATAGTGAACTAAACATTACCATACTCATAGGTCATAGAAATGAAAATATTTATCAAGTTGAATTATATGATACTACTAATGTGTTTGTTAAAGTCTTTTATGTCCAAAGAAGATGAGACTTGCCTTAGGCACCGAAGGCTTGCTCACACCAACATGAGGAACATCAAAAGATTATCAAGGAAAGAGTTAGTGCATGAATTGCCAAAATTAAAATTTTAAAAAGATAAATTATGTGACGCATGCAAATGGGTAAGAAAACCAAAGCTACCCACAAAGGTAAAAATATTATGAGTATATCAAATGCATTAGAGTTTATACATATGGAATTGTTTGATGATAGTAAATATAACTCTCTTAATGGTAGTAAATATTATTTTATTATAGTTGATGATTACACTAAATTCACATGGGTATTTTTTTTTAAAGTATAAGGATCAAACCTTAGATACCTTGATTTGCTTTTTTTTAGAAGAGTAGAAAATGAAAAGAATCAAAAAATAAATCATATAAGAAATGATCATGGAGGCGAGTTTGAAAATGATAGATTTTCAAAATTTTATTTAGAGAAATGTCATAAACATTAATTCTAAACCCCTAGGAGCACAATAAAATGGTGTTGTGGAAAGAAAGAATAGGTTTTTGCACGAGGCGGCTAGGAGTATGTTGAGTGAATATTCACTTCCTAGTCACCTTTGGGTAGAAGCTATAATTATGTGCAAAATCAAACTTTAATACATAGGTTTTTAGATAAAATATCACATGAGCTGTGGTTTAAAACCCCCCCCCCCCCCTCCCCCTCCCACAATTAAGCATCTTAGAGTATTTAGATGTAAGGTGTACATTCTAAATACCAAAGATCATTTTTAAAAAAATTTTTCACTAAAGTTGATGAGGATATTCTTGTAAGATACTCTAGTCATAATAAAGTTTATAACATCTACAATAAAAGGTCTCAAATAGTTGAAGAATTTTTAAATGTCTTTGAAGAAAATCTACCTTTAAATTCAATAAAGACAACCGATGTAGAAATACAATTTGAATTTAAAAAATTAACATTAAATGAGGAAAATGACCAAGGGGAGAAAATCAAGAAAGTGAAAGTGAAAGGATAGAAGGATCATCACTTGAGCATGTGGTCATTATAACTCAAAAACTAAGATCTACTAGAACAAATATTAATCACCCCTTAGATTAAGTCACGGTAGACATTACACAAGGGGTGAGAACTCGATCTTATTTTCGAAATGAAGGAAGCCAAATAACATTGATCTCTAAAATTGAACCAAAATCTATTGGTGCCAATGCTTTGTTTGATTCGGACTAGATTTTAACAAAGCAAGATTGTTATGTGCAAGCTAGAGGGGGTGAATAGCTTTGATCACTTCATCGTTGAGAATGCAATGGAAACTTGAACCAAACTCGATAGCACGACACAAACACAGCAATTTTACTTGGTTCACTATCTCCCAAGGTGGCTAAGTCCAAGGCCTAGTCCTAACAACTATCTTATTATCTTTCTCTTTCTCGAATACCCTCTGAAGGCCAAGAAACCTCTTACAACACCTGTTATATACAAAGCAACACACAAACAAAAATAAAGATAGAAATAAAAATAATATAAATACAACATGTTACAAGAATGAATCAACATTTTGGATGCTTTGCTATCACTTTGGAATGCCTCTTGGTGGTGGAAAATATAGTAGCACTTCGTCTCCAACTTCTCAAAAATCGACATCAAAACTCTCCTCAAAAATCTTCTTTTATAGCCTTTAGGTTAGGACTGATTTTTGCCAATTAGTTGACTGATCTTACCCATCTGTCGATTGATCTACTGTAGATTCAAATGTTACTCTAACCTATTAGCTTAACGGTTCCATCCATCTCAACATCGGTCAACTGCTCATTACCATCAATCAGCTATTGCCTATTAGTCAAATTGAACAATCAAATTGATTTATTTCAGTTCAGTTTCTGATCAACATCAGTTGACTAATATCCTGACTCAGTCTATTGCTTCTCATATCTTGACTCAATCGACTGCTCCTATCAATTAAATTAAACAGTCGAATTCTAAACTCTTTGTTTGCTCGAACACTGACATCAACCAACTAATACACTCTATTAGTCATTGATCATAATCAGTAGAGTTTTAAACCTTCTATATGTTGCTATAGTGCAGTCAACCGATCAAACTCATCGGTCAACTGATACTATAGTAAATATTATTCATAATTACTATAACAGTACTATAACAACACTATAGCAATTCTATAGCAACCATATTTTCTTAGAATTTTACATCCATTAGTTGATCAATACATCTTATCAATTGACTAATACTTCTATTTCAACCTTACCAAAGTTGAAATCTCTTCTTGTATGGTATCTAGTTGACTTCAACCTACCAAGACTTCCTTTGTCCGACATCCGATCAACCCTTTACCTATTGAGATTTTTCGTTGTCTAGCATCTTATCAATCTTAACTTGTCGGGACTTCCTCGTTGCTAGCATCTAATCAACTTTAACCTACCAGGACTTCCTCGTCGCCCAACATCCAATCAATCTTGACCTGTCGGGACTTCACACCTCATGCCAACTACCTGTTGGATTTTCGACCACCAAGTGTCTGGTCAACCATAACTTACTTGGACTTTTTACTATCAAGTATCTAGTCAAACTTAATCTACTTCACTTTTCCTCAACCGTATTGATCGACTGTCAAGTATCCGGTTAACCTTGACCTACCTGACGTTTCACTCGATCAATTAATATATTAATCAAACATCAAAACCCCAACTCGAGCTTGGTCAACCTGGTCAAACCTTGACCATGAGCCAATTGCACTAATAATCTTCTCTTTTTATGTTTGATAATATATTTAAGTTAAACTAAATCATTAGCCCAACATTCTACTTCTTATGCCAAGGCATGAATAAAAGTTTCCTAATTTGAACTCTTCATTCTTCCCTTTCACACACATCAAAAATCTCTTTCAAAAATTCATTATCTTCTTCCATTCCTAGCATCCAACATCACAATGGAACTTTCCTACCTTTCATTATCTTCAATGCTCAACTTTAAGCATACAATCCTTCATTCGTTTACTCATTCTTAAATTCTTACATTCTCCACCTTTCATATCAAAATCATGCCATTAAGAAGAACCTCCCCTCAAAGCATGCTCTAACTTTAATCATTGCAACAATAATGATTTTGAGTTCCTAAACTTTTAGTAAATTTTAAAATCTAAGTCATGAGATTAAAAATTCAACCTTGAATCTAAACCTCCCTCTCAATTCTATAGTCTTTTTAACATCCCTTTCATATTTTCATATCAAGAAAATCACCTTTTAATATTTATCCAAACATATCATAGGGTTATAGATAGTTAAGATATCTAGGAGTGAGCTTAAATGACTTAAACAAACATATTCTATTCAATAACATAGACATCAGTTCAAGGATTAATCATCTGCGAATCTGTTGATGAGTAATGTCAATCGATTGATGATGGGAAAAGGTGCAGAAATAATCCGATTCAAGCATGTTTAAAAGGTGTTTCTTCAACTAATAATGGAATGAGCGGGTCCCATGATTTCACTGCTCAACCCAAACTAGAAAGCTCTAATTCTCAGCATCATTTGGGCATTAAGCAATCAAGAGAAAGAGTCTTTGCTAAAATTGTAACTCTAGTCTTCTCTTTCTTTCTTGCTGGTTTTTTTCTTCTAATCTTGTCCGAGAAGAAGGAAATCAATAGAGGTGGTAGAATGCTAGGTTATCCTTGGAGGTAGTCGCTTCGGGAAGGCGGTGAACCAAGTAAAACTCAATTTGTTAGTGTGTGTACTACATTTTACATGTCTCACTTCAAGTCAGGGATGGAGCCAATGGGGGGGGGGGGGGGGGGGGGGGGGGGGGGGGGGGGGGGGGGGGGGGTGCGAGATTTCCCAGCAATCACCCCCTCTCCCTCAATTTTTTAGTGCACGAAGTATAGTGATATAGAAATGGAGGATGAATGAGGGGCGAATGGGCGGCCGCCCGCTCTCAACTTTGTAAATACTAATAATTTTTTTTGCGCCCCCCCCCCCCCCCCCTTAATGTGATGTTTCTGGCTCTGTCCCTACTTCAAGTTCTCTGCTGTGCAACATCGTCGAAGTGATTAGAGCTATTAACATCCCCCTCTTACTCTCTCATATCCTAACACTAACATCAGTAAGTTTCATTATTTTAAAAAACTTTATTGATGATTACACAAGTATAACACATGTTTACTTGCTTAAAGCTCGTGTTTAGGCTCTTGATATGTTCAAAATGATTTGTTATGAAATAGAAACACAATTCTTTACTCCCAATAATTCTATTAAATATCTGCAATTCTCTACAATTGTGTCTATACATCTTGGCCAAATAGAATTATTGAATACACTTTGATATCTCATGCGCATGTGCCTAAACAATATTAGGGAGATGTGATGCTCACCTTGATGGTATTCTTCTTCACCCGCTTGAGTTCCTCCTCTTCTTCTCTAGAACTATGATGGCGTTGGTCCTTCGGTGGGTTTGCTTTCGACATCCTGTGAGTCAAAGCTCGTCGACTGGCAGTTGTCGTTGGCGACGTGACCCCTCTGATAGTCAAATCAATAATGGACTGAGATGTGAGGCTCGTGTATGCGCGCGAGAGAGCAAAAGATCTAGAAGAAGATATGGAGAAGATTAACCTTTGCGTGATAGAATAAAATCATAGATTTACTTACCTTCGCAGAGCCTTATATAGCCGAACAGGTGAAAGGTCCACGTAAGCTACCATGAGAGCCCTAGGCGAGCCGCATGGACACCTCACAAGTGAAGTTCCACCTGTTGGCCCACTACATGAGCAGGACGTTGCATTAAGGGCGACAACCATTGGGCCAATGTCACTTTTGAGGTAGGCAACCTCGTTGGGATCGATTTCACGTTAGGGGTTGTCGGAGGTTTAGGTAAGAGACAGGCTCGGTTAAGATTTTTTGTCGTCCAAGAACCACCATGGGCATGCGAGTGGAAAAGGTCAAGGCTTGGTAGGACCCTATTGTTATGAAGGGTGTCGTCCAACATACAAGATCATGATAGGGCGAAGACCCGATCATTTACCCGGGCTACATCATGCCTCATGTTATTCTACACTCAATAGTAAAACACCTTGCTCATGTCATTATTCTAATCAAGTTGTCTTTTCTTTATCGTTAAAATTTATTGTGATTCTCAAGTAATCCACAAATTTAGTTCTCATTAAAAAAG
The DNA here is from genome assembly GCF_044706935.1 of Curcuma longa. Taxonomy (NCBI): domain Eukaryota; kingdom Viridiplantae; phylum Streptophyta; class Magnoliopsida; order Zingiberales; family Zingiberaceae; genus Curcuma; species Curcuma longa. The sequence goes on from NC_133864.1 coordinate 18,339,757, forward strand.
AAATGGAAGAAGAGCTGCCCATTAACATATCACAAAAGGACATAGGAAATTGTCTATTCTCCAATCAATGGTCACCCTATATCTTGTTGGTGGGATTTTATAATTAAGAATTTCTAATGGTTAGATTGATTGATTGATTGCCTTTCTCCATATACCAACCTTTTTTTTTATTTTATATTTAAAAAATAGTTATTTAATATTTATAAATAAAAAATGATAATTTTTTTAGATAAATGAAAATATGGTTTTGTTCTAACTTCATGCAAACATGAGATGTGAGAAATGGGAGGGAAATCAAATAATCAATGATTTAAAAACTCATACTATATATCTTTTCTTCTGTATAAAGGTGGAATCCGTCACTTTAGCGGCAATAATTATAAATCAATTATTATGTACAATTAGAACTAACAAACAAGAACATGATAAGCAAGTTATGATAGAGTGATTAGGATGACAGATTACATCTTTTACTGGAGATGAAAAAATTGTTAATGATCACTTGAACTTAAAAATAAGAATAATTATAATCTTGTCCATAACTTATATAATTAGCTGCCCAAAATGACAAAGGAAATGAAAAAAAAAAAGTCTTTATGAGAACGAATGGGACACTTGATCTACTTCTTCATTCTAATAAAGAGAGTGGGCTCTTCAATTCCTAACTAATAATCTCATAATTATGATATGATGTGATTGCAATGGCAATCATGGAGAATTATTTGTCATCAGTGGTTGATGTTTGAATTCATTTGAGTGCTAATGGATTTGGAGAAACAACTAATGATAATGATAGAAAAATTATAAGTCTTGTCCTATTAGTAATATTTCATTTCTTGAAGTGAATATGATAAATTGTGATGTGATCATAACTAATTATTGACATGGTTGGAATTGGAATTGCAATTGCAACAACTTCAATGGTCAATCTAGACATATATACAGAAGTTGTGTGACGTGTACTAAATTCTATGGGCTTTGCGGTAGGTTCGTTGATCTTGGAGTGTATGGAAAGCTCCCTTTTGTGATGCGGAAGCTTGTTGGATCTCGCTTACCATCCTTCAAACTAGGAAGAGTCGGCTATATTGAGAGGATCTTTTGATTTCATTGGATTTAATCACTATGAAGAGTTTTTTGTGCAAACGGCAACTGATAATCTAGATGACATCTTGAGAGATTGGTACACAGACATGCCAACTAGTTTAACATCTAAGTTACTTTCAAATTTCTAATTGACCATCTTATTTCACAAATTGATCTTGGTATTAAGCAGTGATTATACCTTAAGTATTTTTTTTCTTTGTTCTTGCAGTTCCACAAATAAATGTTACAAAGATGCACAAAACTATAATAAATGTCAAGTGATTTATCCTTTTGAAAATTTTTAGAAACTACTTAATCTAACAGGAAATGGAACTTCTATTAGGTATTGGTTTCAAAAGGATTGATGTTTAAAATTCTTAGCTGACTTGAAACTTTTGATGATACACAAGGCTATAGGAACGCAACGCTATAGAAATGGAGCAGCAAATGAGGACTCGGGAAGCAATGATTATAAAGAAGGCGAACACACCGAAGAGAATATGGAACTCGAAGCCATGAGAGTGATGAGATGCAATAGGAAGCATAGTCGCTTAATTATGTAAATATATCATTTTGTGTGACTTATATAGATTCTATTGATTTTAAAATCATTTATATTTTTGTAGGAAAGAAATCATGTTACCAAGTGAATTTCTTGTTACTTTATTAATTTTTTTTCTATTATTTAATGGAGAATTGACATTAATTAGTTTTTATGAGATATCTTATTGTTTTCCTTAAGTGGTGTTGATGGTTGAATGTGGTATGATAATTGTTTGAGTTTTGATTTTGTTTTTGTTTCAATTTTGATTCATGATATCAATTTTAATTGAATGTGGTGCTAATGGTTGAATGTGATATTGATGGTGATGATGCTTAATTGTAACGCACATCGTCCGTCATGAATAATTTTAACTGCAGCATGCACTGCAAGTTGTCGATATCTTTTGACTTTTAGTAGTTTGCAATTGTGCAACATCTGATGAATTCATGTTGTAGATAGTATAATAGCACATTATCAAAAATCAATTTTTGTTTTTTTTCATTCCCTCTCTCCCTTTAAACTCGTTTTGTTTTTTTGACTTTCTATGATATTTAACTATGATTCTTTTCTGAAATTGGGGCGGGTACTCTTTCTACTGCGTGGTCTTCGTATTTTGAGTTTAGGCTTTCCTTAGGCGTTCTTGTAAAGTACATTTGAGACCACTACTAGAAAACTAGGCTTTTGAGACAAAAATTTTAAGACAATGACAAAATTCATCTCAAATACTATGTAATTAAGACAGTAATTATAGGTGTCTTAAAATTTTACATTGAGACATTAAATTTAAGACAGTATTTAAAATGTTGTCTCAAATTCAACTAAATAAGACACCTAATAAAGACGGTTAAAGATATAATTATATAAGACATTCAAATAAGACGGTAAAAAAGTATTTGTCTCAAATTATCTTTATTGTGTAAAAAAAAATAAAATCACACACGTACATAAGTATTTAGATAAATATAAATTAGTATTTATAAATTAATAAAAATTTAAAATCGTTGTTACTTATGTTTATAAAATCATTTTAATTATATTTATAAATTAATAAATAATTTAAAAAATCTTTTTAGACAAATATAAATTAATATTTATAAATTAATAAAAATCTAAAATCATTATTACTAATATTTACATAAACATTTTTATTATATTTATAAATTAATAAATGATTAAAAATTCTCTTTATATAAATATAAATAAATATTTATAAATTAATAAAAATTTCGTTTATGTTTATAAAAATTTCATTTTCATTTACGTTTTATAAAATTATTTTAATTAAATATTTTATAAATATTTACGTTAATTATACGTTTTATAAATTTCATTTATAAATGTTTTATAAAGGTTTACGTTTAATTAAATATTTTATAAATGTTTACGTTAATTATAATTAAATGTTTTAATTATAAGTTTTACCCTAACACACCCGTTCTCCAAACACATCCGTCGCCGCCGAGTGGGGAGGTCGCTCTGCTCGTCCTTTCTCGCACCGCTTGGGTGTGACGAGGTGAGGGAGGTGGAGAGTTCGTGGGAGGTGGCGCTCCGAATGTTGATACCTCCCGGTGCGTCGTACTATATCCTTCTCCGGCTCCCTGATGCATCCGCCATCCGGGGAGGTCAGGCTTGGAGGGGAGACGACTTCGGAGGAGGACGTCGCCAGCAGCGCCAAAGCTACATCTCCAGCTCCTTCGCTGGTGAAAGAGAGGAAAAAGGGCGTTTGTTGCCGATGTGGAAAAGGCAACATTTTGAAGGACAGGGACGCTTGCTTGGTGTGCGACGCGAGGTACTGCAGCAACTGTGTTCTCAAGGCCTTGGGATCGATGCCGGAGGGGAGGAAATGCTTAGGTTGCATTGGCCAGCCGATTGCCGAATCTAAGAGATCGGGTCTCGGTAAGTGCTCGAAGATGTTGTCCAAGCTTTGTGGCCCGTTGGAGATCAGGCAAGTCATGAAGGCGGAAAGGGAATGCGCCGCGAACCAGGTCAGACCAGAACAATTGGTTGTCAATGGAAGGCCCTTGCGGCAGGAGGAGCTTGATGAGGTATTGGGATGCTCGATGCCACCACAGAAACTCAGACCTGGGAGATATTAGTATGACAAGGATTCAGGGTTCTGGGGGAAGGTAAAGTATTTGTCCCTTATCTTGCCTTGCTACTTTATCATTAATTTATTAGAACCTGATACTCAGCACTCGAGATATTATAATCTCAAGGATTAATGAATTGTGTTATTGTGATGGTTTAGATCATAGTATTTCATAGCCCAGCAACCTTTTTGTCTTCTCAAAGGGTAAGTAGAGTAGAGGATAAAGCATTAGCCAAAACGTAGGTATCCTTTTTAGTTGTTCCTGTCATTTTTTAGCTTCCTGGTTGTAGATTGTTGCTCAGTTTGATTAATTTCAGGTTCCATTTATGCAACTTCTCTTTCTTTTTCATGTGGCTCATCCATTAGAAAAATACAATTTTTGTTTCTATTTGGCAAGAAGGTGAGAAACCTGACGGGATTATTAGCTCGAAACTTAATGTAGGAGGTAAGTTGCAGGTAGATGCAAGCAATGGCAACACACAAGTGTATATAAATGGCCGAGAAATCACAAAATTGGAACTGAAAGTTCTTAAGGTAAGTGTTCTCCTTCTTAAGATAATTATGATGTTTACTCTTCTTTGGATCAAGCGGATTCATATTCTTCTCAAACTTTGAATTAATATACATGTTTATTTATTATTGATTAGAGACTTGGCCTTTTTTATTGTATATTTTTATTTCATCATTATTCTTCTTCATTTATGCTTGGCAATTTTTTATTTCATCATCTCCAGTTTGACTAAATGCTTCATTTATTATTGATGTATAATCAATGTTTTCATTTGCAAGTTTAGTTTCAAATGTGTAATTGACAGGTCATCATGGTTAGACAAAAAAAAGAAAGCGACAACCATGTTGGACAAATTGAATGGTGATCAAGCAAATGTGGTAAGAGGTAATTTATCTCAAGTGCATCCTCCCACACATGTAATAGAGAAACTGCAACAACAAGGACCAAATAATATATTGCAGGAGCACTAGCAGGAACAAGAGCAACACTAGCAGCAAAGCTTGACCCAAAAAGCAACTCAACAACAGGATTAAAAACAACAACTGAAAACTTTGGAAAGAAACTGATATGTTTGCCTTGGCTTTCCTTTGTTTTTCATTGCAGGTGGGAAAAATTTTACTCAATGCATTGATATATTCTGGGATAAAGATGAGCATTCAAAAGAATACCATTGCTTCAGTTTTTCATACAATGGTAAACTCACAAACTGACTTCATAATTGTCCTCAATAAATGTGAGCTTCCTTTTCATGAACTGACTTTGGACGCATGGTACTAACAATAGGAGCAGATCCAATTTGTCTAACTTGGACTATTAATGGTATGAGTAGTATTCTAATTGTTGGTTTGTGTGTCTTGCAGCTGCTTTGATTACACGAACGCATTAGCAGTAAGTCTTGTATTTCTGGATTGGAAATATTTTTTTATTTTTGATTTTTGAATTTGAATTGCTGAAATGCTTGTTCATGTGAAAACTTGGAAATAATTTAGTTAGTGTGTTAATTTGAGTGCTTAATCATATCCTCTTCTGTTATGAGGATGCCAACAAAATCATTGGAAGGTATTTTTTTTAACGTGATAAAAGTTTTGTAACTCTTGTTGTTTGGGTGCTGCATGGAATGACTATGTCATCAGCTTCCTTTCAGTGCTTTATTCATAAATTGCTTCAGGTTCCATTGATATTAGCTAATTGTTCGTGTCATTTCGTACAACCCTTCTTGTTGTTTGAGCACTTTTTTAAAAATATCTATTCTTATCATCCAACTGTAAATAAAACCTTCGCTTTTTAATTCCATATGCTAGTTTTGCAAGTTCTACTGGTGTTCTTTGCTTAGTTTTTTCCTACTGAACTTGTGTATTTTATTGTGGTAGAAAGTGGGGCATCTATGTAATTGCAAATGGAAGAGTAAGATTAGTGGAGGTCCCTTATATAATATTAGGAGTTAATGAACTATGAGCTACTATTTATATTGATGAAGAATTTGATCATATCTTGTTAGTGATGACATTTAGTTGGCTAGCTTATCAGTGCTGCCGATTCGCTTGTAAAAAAAAACCTGGACTTCTTTTGAAGCATTTTGATAGTCAATTACTTAAATTCATATTCTTTTTCATATTGTAATGCCTGTAACAGTGAAAATGATTCATATTGGGATAAAGCTGTAACTGTGAATAATCTTAGCTTCGTTTCTTTGAAGGCTACTTCGAAAGAGCAAGAATGAATTTGTGCCAGAGAACAAGGATGATGGTGATTGAGATGAGGACGAAGAGGATGATGATGAACAAGATGGCGAAGACCAGGAAGAGGACGATGGGGCTGAAGGTGATCCTTCTGAGGATGAAAACGCTGAGGGAATGTGTAATATGTTGCAAGAAGAATATTTGTGTTAGTTACTTTTGGTTATTTGTAAATATTGAGGTGATTAAATATATTGGTGCTTTTCTATTTGTGATTTGTTTGGTGAATTTATAATATTATGATAATTTTGTATTCTTGCTCGATCATAATTGACAAACAACATAAAAAAATAAGTGTTATTACAACAGTTTTAAATTCAATGACATCGGTTTGGAAGCGTTGTCGTTAAGTGATATTACATCGGTCGAAAACCGTTGTTAAAATTGATGTTAAACATATATTACATCGGTTTTACACCGTTGCAAAATCGATGTCGTTGTGATATTACATCGGTCGAAAACCGTTGTTAAAATTGATGTTAAACATATATTACATCGGTTTTACACCGTTGCAAAACCGATGTCGTTGAGTGATATTACATCGGTTTTACATCGGTTACAAACCGATGTCGTTGAGTTGTATTACATCGGTTACAAACCGATGTCTAAAATGTCAGACCTTTTACAACGCCTTCATAGACATCAGTCGATTTTCTCATAGACATCGCCCACTAAATGATCAACTTTTCCACCGATGTCTATGACTGTATTTTGTCTATTTGTAGGTGCATTAAAAGATGATAACTTTCACCTTGCTTAGCATTCTATTGTCCTCAATCTATTAAGACTTTCTTTGCTCAGTATCTGGTCAACTTTGATTTAATGGAGCTACATCATTATCTAACATCCAATCATCATAACCTATCAGAACTTCCTCATTGCCTAGTATTCTATCAACCTTGACATGCTAAGACTTTAATTACACCTCATGTCAACTCCTTATTGGATATTTAATCGCCAAGTATCCGATCAATCATGATCCACTTGGACTTTTCTCCTATTAACTCTCTATTGGACTGCCGACCACCAAGTGTCTAGTCAACTGTGACCCACTTAGACTTCTCCACGATCAAATATCCAATTAATCTTGACCTATTTGACATTTCATTTAACCAACTAGCATATTGATCAAGCAACTCAAGCTTGGTCAACCGATCAACTTGATCAACATTAACCAGAGGTCGATTGCACCAATAATGTCAAGTGTCCAGCCCTCTATGACTCACTTGAACTTCATCCTTATCAACTACCTATTAGATTTTTAATTGTTAAATATTCAGTCAATCGTGACTCACTTAGACTTCTCCACTTGTCAACTCTCCATTGGACTTCTAACCACTATATGTCAGATCAACCGTGATTCATTTAGACTTTTTTTTATTAACTATATAATCGACTTTTAACTATTAAATATCTGATCAATCAAGACTCATTTGACTCCTTCATTTACCAACAACAATGATTTGTTTTCTCCCTTTCGTTAGTGAAAAACAGGGGCAAATCAAAGAATGACATGAGAGTGAGAGAAATTTAAGAATATAATCTCCATTTCTTATTTGCTCTTGTAAATGAATAAGAAAAATTACTACATAAAGACATAAATTCCTTGTGACTCATCTGCTTAAAACGGCATTTTAAAGGAAAAAAATGATTTGATTCTTCTATTTTCTCTCACTTTTTTTTAAAGAAAAGAGATTTTATAGTATGTCAAAACTGTTAAATATAATAATTTTAATTAAAATTATTATATTTAATAGTTGATTAAAAGTATTATATTTATGTAGTAATTCTGACTTGATCTACTAATTTTTACTGGTTAAAATTTTTATATTTAAGTCGTTAAAAAATATGGTTGAGCTTCAACGTCTTTTAGAATATATTTATATATATTTATATTCAACTTTTAAATAACATAAGCATATAACATTTTTAGCCATAATTAATTTTAAATTATATAATTGACTTTCCATGACCCACACAAACGACATTTAAAATTTCAAAATAAATCATATTTTATAGAGTATTAAATTTTCAAAAATTACTATTTAAACAAAAAGAATACAACCGATGCGGTGGAGTTGATCAACGAAGATGAGATGGGATGGGACGAACAAGTGAGATGAGACTGACTGAGATTTAATTTTTTTTTTGAATAGATTCCAAAACAACAAGGAGAATTTAAAAAAGGGCACATTTCTAATCGATTATAATTCCTCCCAATTGATTCAGGATCTATATTTTAAATTAGAACTGTCGATCAAAATCTATCATATAACGGGGTGGAATGGATTGATCCACTAACTTGATAAGTTGAAAAATCTTCTAATCCAACCCAATCCAAGATGAATTGAAGTGTGAAACAGGTCAACCCATGGACCTATCAAAATATCAAAATATTAAAAAAAAAAATATTAAAAATTTTAAGTTTGAATTACAACTTAAATTGATAAATTTGTATTATGATTTAGACGGATCAAGTCCACTAATCCATTGAATTTTTCTATTTTAATTTTAAAATTTAAAAATAAATAAATAAATTTTTAATTCAAATCCACCGTGAGCCAACCCCAAACGGATGGACCTAAGCGGATTAATTCATCTAAATCCATCTTAAAATAAATTGATAAAATTTCAACTCAATCTGTTTAAATTATTTGAATTATTTGATAGAACAGATCAATCCGATATATCCAATCTAAATTAATGACTATAGTTTAAATGACCTATCAAAAAACCTAAATCGATCGAACAATATACTTGAGAATATCAATGTCATTTTAAAAGAGGTTAGTGAGACGAAATACCCGGCCCTTTTGATTAAAAAAATTAAAAAAGAACGTCCCTTACGAGCGCCCATCCTTCATTTTCACCCTAGGAGACAAAAGAAAAGTAGAATTGCGAAAATCTTTTTGTCATCTTATTTATTAGTTTTCTTTCCTAACATGAAGCACAGCTCTTAAATAGATATTGAATCAAAACAATCACAAGTAGTTGATTATTTCGGATCAAACACTTTCAAGTTCTCACCGACCACAGAAAGAAAAAAAGAAGCCAAAGAAATGACTCTTACAAGTTTCTACTTCGATGGTACAGAAGAACTTTCTTCTTTGGGTAAGAAATTAACCTTGTATTAAATTGCTGTACAACAAAAAAAAGGCATAAGATAAAGTTCACCATCCTAATGATTCGACAATGCCATGCCTTAAATTTGTTCATTGCCTAAGATAATTAACCTTATCTACCCATAGAAAATAGCGACAAGTTTAAGTGATCCACACACAAGATCCAGCTCTCCAAACTCTTATCATCCTCAGATGACTGACTACAGAGTTATCAAGATTTTCCTCCTTTTGATGGCTGTTCAATTAACAAAGAAAATAGATTTCTTCAGTTAATAAGTTGTTTTTCAAGTTCAACAAAGCTTAGACTTTTAAAAATCATTTATCTTTTCCAAGGAAAACCCCACCAAAAACTGGCTTAGAAAGAACAAGAAGTTGGAGTTAAAAATGTCACCTTCTTAGGCATCTTAGAGATTGTGCCAGGGTTTACTGGTGTTGATGCTTTCAAAATCTGAAACGAACATAACAGGCTTTCATTTATAGTCAACATAGCACCTACATTATCAAATTCCCCACAATAGTTTGGAGCCGAAAAAATCGTGACTAATCTTCTGTGAGCAAAAAACTCGTATCCGTCCTCTACTACCTGTAAAAATCAACAACTTGACCACCGTCACCGAGTGTATAGAAGCGGAAACTTAAGCAACGAGGGAGGAAAACAAACACTCACTTGATGAGCTCGACAAATAAGATCAAGATCATTTTTCTCCAAAAACTCAACAAGCTTATCAGCACCAAAAGTTACTGAAACTCCTCGATCACTCTCACCCCACCCTTGCACTGCAGGATCAGGATCAGACCAAAGCAGGTCACATAGAATCCCATAGTCTGGAATCTCAGTCGGCCTTGGGATATTCCGGATATCATACATGTTTTGCAACTCGGGTGAAAGACCACCATGCATGCACAATATTTTTTCATCTATCAGGGCTGCAAATGGCAAGCAGTTGAAGCAATCACAAAATGTTTTCCATAGCCGAACATTAAATCTTCTTTTGCATTCATCATAAAAGCCATATACTCTATTGATTTTAGCATCTTCATGATTGCCTCTTAGAAGGAACACTTTGTCGGGATACTTTACTTTATAAGCTAGAAGCAAGCATATAGTTTCCAAGCTATATTTGCCCCTATCTACATAATCCCCAAGAAACAAATAAGATGAATGAGGGGGGAAGCCACCAATTTCGAACATCTTCAACAAGTCAATATATTGTCCATGTATATCACCTGCAATAAAAGTAACACTTCAAAGTTAGCTCTTCTGCAGCTTCTCAAACAAATTAATCAGGATAAAATATAAGATGGTGAAATTAGCATAGATTCCAAGACAGCATCACCATATAACAAATCAGGCACACATCGTTGGTGGGAAAGATCTTTCCTATAACAAAAGTGAACTGAAAGTTAAAATTGGAGAAGTTTGAACGATTATTTAGAATAGAAGTCATTTTTTGTGCACCAAATTGGTTTGTCAATCAAGAAGGCACAAAAGAGATTATATGGAAATCCCTGCAGATATTCCATATTTATCATTCACTTATTTGAGTTCGTTAATAAGAAATTTTGGGGCATGATAATGGTGAGTAGTTATCCCAAAATTGCCACCATAAAGAAATTAGTAATATAACAAAAGATCAAAAATTTCCATCAACTGTGGCAATTGTAGAACAAGAACAATCAAAAGAGAGCTCCTAGCAAGGAACTCATTTTTGCAAAAATTGAAAGCTGCAGAAAGAAAATGAGAAGCTAGAATATGTGAAATAATGACAAATAAAGGGGATGATGAAATAATCGGCATAACTGCGCCAACTGAAATCTATAGAGTGCATTTATCATTATACAGAAAAATGCATAACTTGATTGAGGAACATGGTTAGAATGTTGATTCTTAATGCACGCAATCAACCCTAAACCCTCCTGTCATCCAATCTAGTTTGCATAGAATCTCAACAAAGTTATCGGGATTCAAAAATATAAGCTAAAAGATATGCCTCCGCAAAGAAAATTAGCAGAACAAATCTTCAAAGATGAAATCAATGCAAACCAGTCGTCTTCACAATTTCTCTATATGCGATCATCCGATAAACCATATGGTTTACTAGTATCAATTCCCCTTTGACCAATAAAATACCGGAATTCTAGTCACTTTCTTTCCGTTTTTGAGCAATTGCCAATAAGGAGAAGAGAATTTTCTACATCCGATTGCACATAGATAGAGGGAGTGAATAATGGGAATTGACCGCAGATCTTGATGGGAGCGCGGAGCTCAAGGAGATTCGGCTGCGAGAGGAACACTTTCTTGGCCTCGACGCAGAGCTGCCGGATCTCCGCCTCAAAGAGCTGCACCTGCCGCCCGCCTCCGGTGAGCAGCCTCCTTATGACGTCGTCCAGCACAGGGCCATCCATGGCCCCAATCGAGGCCCTCGTCATCATCATCTTCGCTCCGTCGCGCCTCCTTCCGAGTACCCCAACTCCAAGACGGCGTCAGGCGACTCCTCCTCCGACCCCGAGGCTTCGCCCTCTCTGGATCTTGCGATCGTGGGCGGAAGCTTCGGAAAGTTCAGAGCTTTGAGCACGGCGACGACGACAAAGACGAGGCGGAAAACACGACGACCTTTTGCTATCGAGGAAAGAAAGCGCGTCGAAGCATCCTCGCCGTCCGATCAAGATTTCTGAAGCCTCCATCCGTCTGATTAAGCGCGTGGCGTGGGCGCACCCGCACACCGGATCATACGTAATCCGGTTCGGATATTTCATGGCACCTGCTTAACGCCACCCGAAACGTTTACCGCGGTGAAGAAAAGAGAGGGTCCTACGCACAACAAGTGAGTAGGAATGCGGGTAGGCAGCCAGTGTGATCTGACTTGTTTACCTCTTTGACACATAATTATAATTTGCTTCTCCAATTTTTTATATTTTTAACTCCCAACTGAAAATATACACGACACGACCTCATAGTTTTAATAATTTCCATCTTCCCCCATGATTTTTTTATTTGTTTCTTATTTCACCGGGAACCTTTCACATAAAATAAAATTATACTTTTGATTTTTCACATTTTTAGAATTTTAATTTAATTATCAAAATCTTTGTTTATTAATAAATACTCTGTCTGCCCCTCAAAAATTTTTTAAATTTTTTCACCGGGTACCTAATATAATAAAACACTTTTTCTCTAACATAATAGAAATAAATACTTTGGAGAGTAAGCTATAGAATTTTAGTTAAATTCTAACAACTAATTGGATACATTCTCTTAAGATGATTAATAATATTCAGCTTTTCCTTTTACTAGAAAGAAAAAAAAAACTCATAATAAAGAAAAATCTCTCTTGAATTTTAAATATTATTTAAAAAATGCCTTTGATATTCAAAAATCCTTAAAAGTTATACAGGAAATATCACAGTAATAGTGAAGCTAAGGAAACAAGGATGTAGATAAAAGTGGCATTTTGACAACATTGAAACTCAAAAGGAATTTTTTTGAAAAAAACAAACATGGGAAAGTGAAATTTTCTCTAATGACTCATAATCTGAAAGCTTCCTGTTGCAGGGAAGTTAATAGAAGAGTAGTTAAAGCATACTTCAATAAAAGGTCTCAACGGTCTATACGATCGATTTCATGATCATCTATAAAAAAATAAATCGAAAAATTATAATTAACCACTACCAAAAAAGACAAATCAGTTTATCAGCACACACAGATGCTAGTATTTTGTCATATCATTTTATCAGCACTTTACCGGACTAAATGTATCCAAAAAAAAAATGCAAAATCAAGAACTTGAACTTTCATAAGTTCCAATCTCATTTCATGACTAATTCTTGAACATTCTAACTTGGTGGGTGGGTCTAAGTAAGCATCGAAAGACAGTACTTACATATGGGTGGGTCTAAGGTAGCGTTTGGTTTCAGAGACAGAGACAGAGACACAAATACAGAGACAGAGTAGAAATTTTTGTCTCTGTCCCCGTTTGGTTTTGAAAGACAGATACAGAAATAGGATTTCTGTCTCCGTCTTTGTCTCCATTTCTGTCCACTGTAAAATTGGGGACATTGAAACGGAGACGAAGACAAAAACTACCCATCTCCGCTTCCGGCACCGTCGCGCCGCCGTCCGATCACCGCCGGCCGCCAGGCCAGGCGCGTTGGACGCGCAACTCGCCGGCGCTCCGGCCGGCGTCGGATTCCGGTCGAATTGTGGTGAAAATCCGATCGGAATCCGACCAAAAACAGAGCCCTACGCGCCCCAGCCACTGTTGGCCGGAATTCGACCGGATTCCGATCGAATTTCGGCTGAATCGGAGGCGGAGTCCGACCGCGGTCGACGTGCCCGGCGCCGGCGCGTCGACCGCGACCGGACTCCGACCCCGATTCGACCAGAATCCGACCGAATTTCGATCGAAATCAGCCAACAATGTCCCTGTCTCTGTATTACCAAACACGATACAGAGACCATTGTAAATGCGTCCCTGTCTCTACTGTATTTTTGTATTTCCATTTCTATATTTCTGTCTACTGTAAATCAAACGCAGCCTAAGTAAGCATCGAAAGACAGTACTTACATAAAGTTCAGTTCATCATTAAGTATTCTTGGCAAAGTGCAGTGTCTACAAAAGATAAACAGTGGAAAAAGGTCTACCAAAGGTATCAATCAAATCACTTGTAAGGACGGCAAGACATCACATTCATAGGGAGAAGCATAAATGAGGTTGCATGTAGAGTTTAAAAAATCCCTGTATTATAAATAGTTTTGGAACATTAATGTTTTAGAACTTAAATGGTAGTAGGATTGTGATGGTGATAATTGTCTTAGATAAAGGAACTTCTCAGGGTTATATTCTCTTAAATGTAAAAAGATCATTCTAATAATGGTCTTGATCGTGGTTGATCATAGTTTAAAATCTCATATTGTATCTGGCAACACGAGCGAAATATTTCATTCTGCCTATCGACCGACACAACGTCGACATCAGCACGCGGCTCCGCATTGGCCACGAAGGCATCGTGCAATCCCCGCGGCCACCACGAAGGCGACATGCATCCCTGTGGCCGTCGTAGAGGTTGCACGATCCCCTCGATAGCTACGACCGTTGTGGAGGAGTCGCGCATCCCACAACTAGACCCGACCTCAGGCCAGGTCTAGCCCAGACTTGTAATCGAGTCAACGGGCTTGGTACCCATTGACCTGGTTGCCCAGCCGAAACTTTAACGGGCATGATAGGGTGCCAGGTCGATTACGGTTCCAGCCCATTAAAAATCGTCAGTTTGAATTTTTTTTACCATTTAATCAATAGTTCTTACCTTTGAAGCCGCTGGTTCTAGCTGTTTGAGGTTTTTTTATATTTTTTTTACGATTAATATCATTTGATTTTTTTTATCAATGGCTACGATTTAGTATCTGTTACTCTTCAAACTCTAAAAATAGAATGCTCATTTATTGTTTCCACACACATTTTCTCTACTCTCATTCTCAATTCTGCAATCTCTATGCGCTTTCGACTCCAATTCTATATGTTTTCAACTTCCACTTTCGATTACAATGGAAGGAGATAGAGGAGCTCCGTTATCTCGATCTCAGAACGATAAGGAAATAGTGAATTCAAATGAGAAGCTCAATATTCAATCCACCGATGATGAGATCGAGCAACTTTCGATACCTGAAACATAAAAAAGTACCAATGCAATCACTTCTAAGGTTCAAGAAGTTCCTTTTTTAAAATCTTCTATTTTTATTGAACATTTTGAAAAGGTCATTCTTTCGTTAAGAGAATTGCGTATAAAATGTAAACACTGTAGTGTTTTCTATAAATTCTAAACTGATGGCGGCTATGGGTCGTTGAAACGACACGTAGAAACAAAGCATGCGTCATAATATAGAATCAATCATGCTCAAACATAATTATCTAGATTTTTCACAAGTGGAAGTACTGATTTTGATTTATTTTTATACTCCGATAATAAATTAAAAGAAGCATTAGCTAGATTTGTTTCCGTAGAATATCTTTCATTTATGTTTGTATTTAAATGCATTTTTGAAAATTTTTGTAAAGAACCTCTAATCCATTTGCAAAATGTGTTCCTAGAACTACACTTATTCATACATCGATTGGTAAAACGTGTTCCTAAAACTATACTTACTTGTATAATTAAAAATTAATAAAATAAGAAAGAAAAAAATTTAATTAAAGAATTTAATAAATTAAATAATAAAATTTCTTTATGTTTCAATATTTAGAGCGATCATTAGCAAACATATTCGTATATGAGTATCACTTGTAATTGAATCGATAACTCCTGAAATATCCAAAAAAGATTATTAGTTGATAGAGTTTTTGAGAAATCACATACTGTTCACAATATCACACAATTATTATATTTAATTTTAGAAGAATATAGTTTAACTTATAAAATATTTTCAATATCATTTGATAATACTAATTTTAACACCGTTAGTATTTATGAACTAAAATTTATATGTAACCTATTATTGGTGGTTTATTTTATTGATGAACTAAAATTTATATGTAACCTATTATTGATGGTTTATTTTTTTCATATTCATTATGTATGTCATATTTTAAATTTATGTGTTCTAAATGAATTAAGAATTAAAAAAATTTTATTAAACCAATTAGAACTATTATTTCTTATTTATGATTGCATCCATCTATAATAAAAAAATAGAGTAGATTTTATTAAAAAAATGATAAATCCCAATCAGTCTCATGGACTCAATCCCTGGAAGTGGCCGGCCCGGTCCCACGAAAATTTTCCACCGACCACCAGGGTAAATCGGGAAGTGCATATGACGGCCAATCCAGATGCCCAGCATCCTTTGATTGCGTTCTCCATTTGGAAGAAAATTCTTGCAAATATGCCGCAGCTGGGGATCGAACCGCGGGTCTCTGGGTCACAACCCGGATGTCCTACCGTTGCACCATTACCCCGGGGACATAGAGTAGATTTTATAAAATTAATAGAATGCGATCTAATAAATTTACCAACATATGATATATTACTTTCACATCTTAATCATGGGTAAATATAAGAAAACAAGTCCGAAAAACTCATCTCAAAAGAAGAAATCTATTTATTGCCCAACCGCTTGATACCTTATAATCATCCATAGCTCACTCTATAAATCATGCATCAAAATGAACATTGATTGACTTTATAATATCAAACAAAACTATGATAAGTAACTTACCTTAAAGAAAGGAGACGACAAGAACTTGATCCAATTTCTTCCAATCACCAAAACAATCCAAGATTCATAACTTAATTGTCACGCCCCGGGAGATGGCTAACCGATAATTTCGACAGCATCTCCCCTGTAACAATTGCAATTCCCTGTATACATATATGACAAGAAGGCCTACAAGGCCACAAATAAGCCTACACGGCTACAATCCATAAACATAACAAAACTAAATCACAAGTACTAAAACTGAAATAATAACCAACTATTATTCTATAGCATGCATACCACAAACCGAAACATATATATATGAAAATCCATAAGATAGATCAAGTTCTGAAACATATCTATCGATAACATAATAAAACCAAAACCAAAGAGACGACATCATCTCGATAGGAGACGCAGCTCCAAACTGACATCAACCTGAAAAGAATGAAATCAACGGGGTGAACTCAACGAACTCAGCGGATATCTAGTAGACATGTATAGTAAACTATCCCTAGCAGTAATACTCATACTAGTACAGTCTCCTGAAAAGAATAGTAAGAAATGCAAAACTGAAAAGCATGGAAGAACTGTACATACCAGAATCACCTACCAATGCATCAGGCCTCCTGTATGTGCATGTCAAACATATGCAACAACAAAAATGCAGCAAGCATAAGTGCAATCCATGCAGTATGCACATGATGCAATGACATGGTCACCCCTGACGTCAGTCAGCCACCGTCATCACGATGGTGAGGTCGAGTGGGTAGGGCTATGACAACTGTGCACTCTGCCATCACTGCTCCTGAGTGACCGAGTGGACAGGATGCTGTCGGAGTACACCTATCCTCCTGCCCCAAGTCATATGGGGGAGCAAAGCTCTCATCTCCTCGTCTCATATTGCGAAGGAGGGATCCCTGTCATGCTACCACGCTGCGGAACCACTACCCCTGAGGGAAGGGATCTAAGGAGAAACATTGGAAGCAAAAGAGGAGGCAAAGAACTTTCAAGGTTTTTGATTTCTTCTTTCTTTCTTCCTCTCTTTTCTCTTTTTCTCTTTTGGCCGAGAGGTGCTAATGGTGTTTTCATCACCATGTGGTCAAGGAAAAGGATCTAAGGCAAGGGTTGGGAGGTTTTGGAGGAAGCAACAAGGTTCCAAGAGGACAACAAGACAAAAGAGTTTTTCTTTTCTCTTTTGTAGGGTAAACTCTAAGAACTTTAGGAACTAAAGGGTAAGTTCCCTCACCTGCGATATAATGGCCCTAAGATGTGGATTTATGTGGTTGTTTTATTTTGATGATGAAGACTTATGATAAACTCAAATTTTTATAAGTTTGGCTATGCTTTGTTTAAAGGTTTTTAAGGCATGTTTTGGAACAAACTATATGTCTATGTGATCTATGATTATGTTTAGGAATAAATTTGGTTTTTATGTGGTTAGAAACTTAGTGTTTCAAGAGGTTTAAGTTTCGGCCAAAGGTAAACTAAATGTTTTAAGTTATGTTTTAAAAACCTAACCATGCTTGTAAAAGTTATATGAGGATTCATGTGGCTAAATATAACCAAGGGATCATGATTTTAGGGTTTCGGCCAATAGGTGAAATTATGGTTTTAATTATGTGCTAATCTAACCATAGTTGAAAATATTATAGGAAGATATTTCATAATGGTCTAGGTATGTGTCCATTTGTTGTAAAACCCAAGATTTTATGTTTTAAAGGGGTTCGACCATGAACATGAAGAAAGCTTAAAGTTATGTTTTTGATTTCAATTACCATGTGAGGAACTCCTAATATTTAATATTATTTAGGGTCCCAAGTGATTGAATCTAGAACTAACCAAGGGTGACCTTGGTGAATCAAGTTTCGGCCATAAGAGGAATTAGGGTTTAGAATATGTTTTAAACTTAACCATGAATGCAAATTCCTATTTGATGTTGTTTATGTGGATTAGGGTGTCATGTGATAGAACCTAATCTAGGGATTTCATGGTCAAGAGGTTCGGCCAAGTAAGAAATTAGGGTTTCATGGGGTACTCTAGCAAAGAAATGGTGACATGGGTTAAGTAATGGTTTACCATGTGATAGGGTACAATTAATTAGCTTAAAACCATGTTTCTTATCCTTAATGTTTCGGCCAAACATGAAACTTAGGGTTTGATTCATGCTAAGAATTTAACTAGGGTTACAGGTAATGGGTTAAGATGGTTTAAAGGTCATGTGGTTAAACTTTAACCTAGGCTTGTTCATGTATGAGTTTCGGCCCAATCATGATAAGGTATGAAGGTTTATGGTTTAGGCTAAAAACCTAAGAAACCTTATAAGGACTCGGCTAACTCTAGGAAATTAGGGTTTAGCTGGGTTAGGGTTTCAAGTAAGATTAACCATGATTAGTTGTAGCTAGACATGGGTAAATGTTAAATGGAATGAGTTTATGTAACATGGTAGAGGAAACCAATAAGTTTTGTTCAACCATATGAGATATAGGTTTTGGTTGAATAAGGGTTTCCGAGGATGTCATATATGATGTTAAGTGATCTCATGCTAATGTTAGATAATGTATCATGTATGATAATAAATATTTAAATGTTCATCATGTTATATGAATGATGAAAGGATAAGGAACATTCAAAATGGAAAAAGAAAAACAAAACATGTTTTTACTTTAATGCATGGCTTGTACCGGACCCTGAAGTACGTAAGTGAAGGTGGTCCAAGGGATGGGCTCCAATACGCCCCTAGGTTGAAGTACGGGTGAAGACCTAGGTCGAAGGACGGGTGAAGACCTAGTTCCCTAGTGGGTTCGGGATTTGCTACCCCGGATCTATTAGGGATGCGCGCAAAATGATGAATGAATGGGTACAAGCCGGGGACCCCAAACAACGAATATGATTATGTTTATCTAATATGTTAATGTATTTTGAAAAGACATTTGTTATCATGTTGAATGCATATGATATGAATGATATGAATGTTAAGGTAAATGAATGTTAACATGTTTACACAATGTTAATGTGCTTCTATGATATATGTTAGAGATGTTATGTCTCTGTGACGTTCGGATTTTGTGAGTAGAAAAGGAACTTACTAAGCCTTGTGCTTATAGATTCTTTCTTATATTGCAGATCCAATTAACAGGCACTGAGCAAGGGAAGCAGCGGGAGAGGCTGAACTGATGTGTGTGGTGGTGACTTGACAGAGTCCTGGCGATGCGAAATTTTATATGTGCATGCTGGTTGTGGTTTTGTTGGAAAACTGTCATGTTTAATTGTTTTCTGATTAAAACTTATCATCTAGACATTTCTTGCAAACTATGCTTATTTATCATATAAGAAATCTCTACTATGTTATAATGTTTCCGCTGCAAAGTTTTGAGATTTTCGTATATGGTATTGATATGTATGAAAGAAAGATTAACTGTAGCGTCCGTCTAGGCCACGTAAGGGCGGGCGTTACAGATTGGTGGCTTGTACCCATTCATTCATCATCTTGCTAGGCCTGTACTTTAGACCATCGGCCTAGGGGCATCCTGAAGCCCATCCCTTACTAGGTACACCAAACCGTCGACCTAGGGGAACTAGGTCAGTACACCAGTCGACCTAGGGGCACTAGGTCCGTACACCAGACCATCGACCTAGGGCACCTTGGAGCCCATCCCTTGGACCACCTTCACCCCGTCCTTCGGTGTCCGGTACAAGCCATGCATTAAAGTAAAATAATGATGTACATGCTTTTCTTCATTTTTTTATCATGAATGTTCCTTTTATTTCTTTGTCATAGCATCATGAACATTCATGCATCATTTTCATTTCATTTCATTAGCATGTTACATCATAGCATAAACCCATTTTAACGCCTTGGCACGGGATAAGAACATAACATTATCATAGTTAACATCCTCGAAACCCTTATTCAACCAAAAACCTAATCCTTATAAGGTTGGTTAAAATTTATAGGTTTCCTTTACCATGTCACATAACCTTATTCCATTTAACATCTACCCATGTTTAGCTTCAACTAACCATGGTTAATCATACTTGAAACCCTAACCCAGCTAAACCCTAATTTCTTAGAGTTAGCCGAATCCTCCTAGGGTTCTTAGGCTCTTAGCTTAAACCATCATTAATGAACTTGTTTGGAAACCCTAATCGACCAAACCAGTAGGTTTAATCGATCAGATGATCGTTTAGGATCCCCTACAATCGATCGGATGATCGATCAAATGTTGTAATTCACTTTTGTCACAGTAAGCTTCTTAATCGATCGAGGGATCGATTACACTTCTCTGTAATCGATCAAGAGATCGATTACGCCTTCCTTAATCGATCCAGTGATCGATTAAATGACGTAAATGTTTTCCTCAGTAAACCGAATAATCGATTCAGAGATCGATTACACAGTCACGTAATTGACCAAGTGGTCGATTACAAGCCTTCCTAGTCGATCAAGAGATCGATCAACATCACTTAAACCCTTAACCTCTAAAACATGATTTAAGAACCAAGGGCTGAAACTCAGCTTCACGGAAACCCTAGGTTTCTTTAAACACATGAAAGCTAATTTACTCAATGACATCATAAACCAAATAATTCATTTAACATGTATTAAGTCATCTTTAGGTTTTAAACTCATTCCTTAGGTTCCATAACCTATCTTGGCCGAATGTTCCATTTAGGGTTTACCTTTGGTTGGTTTTGAATCTAACCACAAGAACTCTAGATCATGTAAAATACATTACCAAGCATCTAGAACATGGATTAGGTTTTAAAAAAATCATCATCTATACTTAATCATGCATTGGCCGAAACATTCAAAAAAGTTCTTCATGACTTTTGCAACACAAAACATAACACATGAGAAAACATTCATGAAACCATAACATAACAAATATGTTGCAGGTGAGGGGAACTTACTTAGGTTCTTGAGTCCTTAAACTTTTACCCTAATCAAAAGAGGATGAAGCCCTTCAACCCTTTGGTTCTTCCCTAACTTCAAACCTTCCCTTAACCTCCTAGTCCTTGCCTTAGGTTCTCCACCTTTGGAAGCTTGATGGATGGTGGAAGCCTTCCCAAACCTCTCGGCCACAAGGGGAAAAAGAGGGCTTTAAGGCTCTCGGCCAAGGAAAAGAGAGGGAGGGAGTGAGATGGTTTTTGGTGAGGAACGAGAGGAAATGAGATTTGGGTGAGGAAATAGCTTTTATAAAGAGGAGAGGGGAGTTTCAAGTGGAGTTTGCAACTCCCTTCATTAATACCCATAAATAGAAATCATGGTGCCTTGAAACTTAAAAAAACTTCAAGAAAGGATTTATTTTCGGTGAGGGAGAGAAGTAAAGAGAAAAGGAGGTTACAAATTTATATTTGTAACTCCTTTCTTCATAGTAAATGGGGGTGATGTCACCTATGTCCCACTACTTTTAAATACATTTTTTCCTTATACCTCTATTAGATATTCTTGCTAGAACTTGTGGTTAACTCATGCTTCCTTAGGCTTGCCACTTTGCATGAGGTCCAAGGTTCAATCCTTGGCACCTCCATTTCTTTTTTCTTTTTCTTTTGGCAAAGCCCACATAAGAGAGTCCATTATTTGTTATCCATTACATAAGCCCCTTTTCACTTCCTTTGTCATTGGTTAAGCCCATATAAGGGTTAAGACCATTATGAGAACATTGAACCCATAGAACCCATTAGGATACATCCTACTAATGGTCTATTTAGGGTAGAAGCCCATTTTGTATTAAATGCCAATTTAGTATTTCTTTTCTATCCTAAATTATTTTTCATAATCTTAGCCATCATTTATCAATATTTAAGGAAAATATTGAAGCCTTTTGTGGGGTGTTACAATTCCCCCTTCCTTATAAAAAGTTCGTCCTCGAACTTTAGAATAACTTCGGTACTTTTGTTTCTTATTGCCCTCATATTCCTTAGGTGGCTTCTTTGAACTTATTGACTTTGCCACAGGACCTTTGCTAAGGCTACCCCTTTGTTCCTTAGCCTTTTGACCTCTCGATCTAGTATCTAAATAGATCGACTTTCATAACTTAAGTCCTCTTGATCTTGCAATCTAAAGCTTATGGTGGCATATCTATCTTCTTTGGGAAAGGCGTAGAGACGAACGATTATGTCGCTCTAGTATCCAATACTACAGTAGCATGCTGACAGAAAATAAATAATCTAACCTGTCGAAGCATTCGCCACATCCTCATTGGTAAGAGAGAAAACCCTTGCATTTGTCATAACTGGAGGGGGCCTCCAACCTCCCTTGGCTTATTTGGGGACCTTCCAGTGCAGCCTGCATATAATGCAGTTGTGCAGGTGCATTCTGATACTGCATTTGTTGCGGAGGGGGTGCCTGAACTTTGGTAGGGCAGTCCTTGACTCTATGCCCTTCCAGTCCACAGCCGAAGCATCTATTCGTGCCCTTGTGGCACACCCCAGGATGCATCCTCCCACATGTGGTACACATAGGGATCTTGGGCTGCTTGTGCGCTGGACCATCTTTAGAGTTGTTCATTTGCTTCTTCTTACCATTGTGGTTTCCTTCCCCTGTATTCTGAGTTTTCTGTCCCCCTAACTGGGATTGACTCTTTCCTTCATTCAGCGCCTTCTTTTGCTTATTAATATTGTTCAAGTAGTGCTCGGTAATCAAGGCACTACTGAACAGTTCCTCGGCGGTCTGCGGTTTATCAACACCGCCAGCCACGTTCAGAGCTATCTCAGGTCGGAGCATTTTCAGCATGAGTCTGACCCTTTCTCCTTCCGTACCGACCAACTCGGGACATAGGCGAGCTAGCCGGTTAAATCTCTTAACAGCCTCGCTAACTGACAGCTCTCCTTGTCGGAACTCCGTGAATTCATCATAATGCTTGTTGGTCACTCGTTTATGGAAGAATTCATCAAAGAATTCTGATTCGAAGTCCGTCCACCTCATCTCATTCATGGGTCTCTTAGCCTTAACCCTATCCCACCACATTCTGGCATCACCAGAAAGGCAGAATGACACACACTTGACCTTTTCGTGCTCCGGCCAGTCCAGCAGCTCCACAATACTCTCCACAGTTTTGAACCAGGCCTGAGCATCCCACGGTTCACCAGCACCCGAGAAGGTTTCTGGCTTCAGTCGCTGCCACTGAATTAAATAAGCTTCCGGTCGCATTCCAGGGGCAAGACCGGCCGGGGGTGCTGGGGTAGCCGGAGGTGCTACAGGTATCATGGGCTGGTTCGCCGGTGGAGGGGTAGCATTCCCTTGCTGATTCATTAAAGTATTGATGGTCTGCTGCTGCTTAGTGATCTGACGCTGGAGTTCAGCCACGAGGTGCGTCAGGTCAGGCTGGTTTGCGGTTTCATTTGTTCTGTTACCTCTTCTAGCCATGTTTTCTAATAACAAGTAGCTAGTCTAAGTTCATTGTCGTTTTCCTTAATTCATATGCATTGTAAGGGTATCAGAGCCGTTGCCATCTCACTACACACACATCAAGCCTGCATCCTGCCGCTTCCAAGTAAGTAAGAAATTTATGCTTACTGCATTTAATGCTTTAATGATAATGCTATGTTTGAATAAAACATACAAGATGGAAGCATGTTCTTACCTTAGAAAGGAATAAGGTACATAGGAAGATACTTAAATCTTACCTTACAATGCATATGAATTAAGGAAAACGACAATGAACTTAGACTAGCTACTTGTTATTAGAAAACATGGCTAGAAGAGGTAACAGAACAAATGAAACCGCAAACCAGCCTGACCTGACGCACCTCGTGGCTGAACTCCAGCGTCAGATCACTAAGCAGCAGCAGACCATCAATACTTTAATGAATCAGCAAGGGAATGCTACCCCTCCACCAGTGAACCAGCCAGTTATACCAACAGCACCTCCGGCTACCCCGTACCCCCCCGGTTGGCTCTGTCCCTGGAATGCGACCAGAAGCCTATCTGATCCAGTGGCAGAGACTGAAGCCAGAAACCTTCTCGGGTGCTGGTGAACCGTGGGATGCTCAGGCCTGGTTCAAAACTGTGGAGAGTATTGTGGAGCTGCTGGACTGGCCGGAGCATGAAAAGGTCAAGTGTGTGTCATTCTGCCTTTCTGGTGATGCCAGAATGTGGTGGGATAGGGTTAAGGCTAAGAGACCCGTGAATGAGATGAGGTGGACGGACTTCGAATCAGAATTCTTTGATGAATTCTTCCATATGCGAGTGACCAACAAGCATTATGATGAATTCACGGAGTTCCGACAAGGAGAGCTGTCAGTTAGCGAGGCTGTTAAGAGATTTAACCGGCTAGCTCGCCTATGTCCCGAGTTGGTCAGTACGGAAAGGAGAAAGGGTCAGACTCATGCTGAAAATGCTCCGACCTGAGATAGCTCTGAACGTGGCTGGCGGTGTTAATAAACCGCAGACCGCCGAGGAGCTGTTCAGTAGTGCCTTGATTACTGAGCACTACTTGAACAATATTAATAAGCAAAAGAAGGCGCTGAATGAAGGAAAGAGTCAAGCCCAGTTAGGGGGACAGAAAACTCAGAATACAGGGGAAGGAAACCACAATGGACAAGAGGAAGCAAGTGAACAACTCTAAAGATGGTCCAGCGCACAAGCAGCCCAAGATCCCTATGTGTACCACATGTGGGAGGATGCATCCTGGGGTGTGCCACAAGGGCACGAATAGATGCTTCGGCTGTGGACTGGAAGGGCATAGAGTCAAGGACTGCCCTACCAAAGTTCAGGCACCCCCTCCGCAACAAATGCAGTATCAGAATGCACCTGCACAACTGCATTATATGCAGGCTGCACTGGAAGGTCCCCAAATAAGCCAAGGGAGGTTGGAGGCCCCTCCAGTTATGACAAATGCAAGGGTTTTCTCTCTTACCAATGAGGATGTGGCGAATGCTTCGACAGGTTAGATTATTTATTTTCTGTCAGCATGCTACTGTAGTATTGGATACTAGAGCGACATAATCGTTCGTCTCTACGCCTTTCCCAAAGAAGATAGATATGCCACCATAAGCTTTAGATTGCAAGATCAAGAGGACTTAAGTTATGAAAGTCGATCTATTTAGATACTAGATCGAGAGGTCAAAAGGCTAAGGAACAAAGGGGTAGCCTTAGCAAAGGTCCTGTGGCAAAGTCAATAAGTTCAAAGAAGCCACCTAAGGAATATGAGGGCAATAAGAAACAAAAGTACCGAAGTTATTCTAAAGTTCGAGGATGAACTTTTTATAAGGAAGGGGGAATTGTAACACCCCACAAAAGGCTTCAATATTTTCCTTAAATATTGATAAATGATGGCTAAGATTATGAAAAATAATTTAGGATAGAAAAGAAATACTAAATGGGCATTTAATACAAAATGGATTCTACCCTAAATAGACCATTAGTGGGATGTATCCTAATGGGTTCTATGGGTTCAATGTTCTCATAATGGTCTTAACCCTTATATGGGCTTAACCAATGACAAAGGAAATGAAAATGGGCTTATGTAATGGATAACAAGTAATGGGCTATGTGGGCTTTGCCAAAAAAAAAAAAAAAAAGAAATGGAGGTGCCAAGGATTGAACCTTGGACCTCATGGAAAGTGGCAAGCCTAAGAAGCATGAGTTAGCCACAAGTTCTAGCAAAATTGCTGAAAAGGATAAGGGAAAATGCTATTTAAAAGTAGGCAAGTGACAGACACTTGGGTGCCTTTACTTCATGAGTTAGTGAGAATTTAATGAAAGAAGTTGAAAGGTTGGGAATTAATGGACATGTTAATGAGGATTTATGAAAGGAGTTGCCAAATGGAGTTGTAACTCCTCTCCACTCCCCTTTATAAAATCCTCACCCTCTCATTTCCTCACCACCAAAAACCATCTCACTCCCTCCCTCTCTTTTCCTTGGCCGAGAGCCTTGGAGAGCCTTAAAGCCCTCTTTTTCCCTTGTGGCCGAGAGGTTTGGGAAGGCTTCCACCATCCATCAAGCTTCCAAAGGTGGAGAACCTAAGGCAAGGACTAGGAGGTTAAGGGAAGGTTTGAAGTTAAGGAAGAACCAAAGGGTTGAAGGGCTTCATCCTCTTTTGATTAGGGTAAAAGTTTAAGGACTCAAGAACCTATGTAAGTTCCCCTCACCTGCAACATATTTGTTATGTTATGGTTTCATGAATGTTTTCTCATGTGTTATGTTTTGTGTTGCAAAAGCCATGAAGAACCTTTTTGAATGTTTCGGCCAATGCATGATTAAGTATAGATGATGATTTTTAAAACCTAATCCATGTTCTATATGCTTGGTAACGTATTTTACATGATCTAGAGTTCTTGTGGTTAGATTCAAAACCAACCAAAGGTAAACCCTAAATGGAACATTCGGCCAAGATAGGTTATGGAACCTAAGGAATGATTTTTAAACCTAAAGATGGCTTAATACATGTTAAATGAATTATTTGGTTTATGATGCCATTGAGTAAATTAGCTTTCATGTGTTTAAAGAAACCTAGGGTTTCCATGAAGGTGAGTTTCAGCCCTTGGTTCTTAAATCATGTTTTAGAGGTTAAGGGTAAGGGTTTCGAGGATGTTAGCCATGATAATGTTATGTTCTTATCCCGTGCCAAGGCGTTAAAATGGGTTTATGCTATGATGTAACATGCTAATGAAATGAAATGAAAATGATGCATGAATGTTCATGATGCTATGACAAAGAAATAAAAGGAACATTCATGATAAAAAAATGAAGAAAAGCATGTACATCATTATTTTACTTTAATGCATGGCTTGTACCGGACACCGAAGGACGGGGTGAAGGTGGTCCAAGGGATGGGCTCCAAGGTGCCCTAGGTCGATGGTCTGGTGTACGGACCTAGTGCCCCTAGGTCGATGGTCTGGTGTACGGACCTAGTGCCCCTAGGTCGACGGTCTGGTGTACGGACCTAGTGCCCCTAGGTCGACGGTCTGGTGTACGGACCTAGTAAGGGATGGGCTTCAAGATGCCCCTAGGCCGATGGTCTAAAGTACGGGCCTAGCAAGATGATGAATGAATGGGTACAAGCCGGGGACACCCAAAAATGATGAAATGATTATGTTTAACTATTATATGATATGTTTTCAAAAAGCATCCTAAATGTTTATGCACATGATTATATGCTTATGAAATGCTAAAGATGAATACATGATTATATGCTTAAGAAATGCTAAGATGAGTTCATGATTATATGCTCATGTCAATATCATGTTCATGTAAATACCATGTTTATGTAAATGCTAAACGTTGATTAAATGCTATGTTTCATGTGACGATGGGATTTTGTGAGTAGGAAAGGAGCTTACTAAGCCTTGTGCTTATAGATTCTTTCTTATGTTGCAGATCCAAATAGAAGTCACTAAGCTAAGGGAAGCAGCAGGAAAGGGCTGATAAAGATGTGTGTGGTGGTGACTTGGCAGAGATCCTGGCAATCTAATGATTATGAATTTTATATTGCATGCTTAAATGTCTGGATGTTTTCTATGATTGAATGTTTATGACATGCTAAGAAGTTTCTAACTAGAACTTGATATCTGGACAATACATGCACCATAGGTTTTGTTTATCACATATGAAATCCCTGTTATGAAATATGTTTTATGTTTCCGCTGCAAAGTTTTCATGGTTTTCGTATGTGGTCTCTTTATGAATGAATGAAATAGAGTAACTGTAGTGTCCGTCTAGGCCCACGTAAGGGCGGGCGTTACAATTGATCAATCAACTCCACTAGTCTAGTTTGGATTACACTTAATCCAACTTGATCATCACTTGAATCTAATCCTCTTGGTTCATCATATGAACCTAATCTCCACCTAATTGTC